>NC_056732.1:1903860503-1903882848 GCF_019279795.1 Protopterus annectens | reverse complement strand
ATCACTACATGAACAATTCATGACAATCAGGAAACGCATGTGATACGACTATATGCCCTGGTGTTCTGCATATCCTCAGAGTGATTAACAATGCAGCTGGGGGTCCACAGCAGTAGGCAATAGGGTAGTGTATTATGGCAATGTACCGCTTATCACAAAGCAGGGAATGGATGCCTGTATTGTAAGTGAAGCGGCGAGGAGTATGTCGATGTAGCTAAGTACTATGGGTATGCATATCAATGAGGCAGAACAGGAACAGAATACTGTTTCTGGCATCCGTCCAACATGAATACAGTCCCGGTTGACCTATGCCCACTGCAGATATCCCTGTAAAGTGTAATGAATGCGTTTGTGCTGTACACCCAGTTAAATACGTAAAGGTGAACCGTGTGTTTCACACCAGTCCATAAACCGGACTGCAGATAAGTAAGTGTTATGGTCAGAAGTATGAAAGGCCGTGCAAGCACACATATCTATTAAACAGATGTAACCCACAACATGTATATGCAAGTGCGCCTGTGCGTGTGTGATCCGCTCACAGCATAGTAAATGAATGCTGTTTCCATCGCTATATATACATGGCTCAAACCTGTTAACCCCGTAAAGTTTGAAACCGGACAAAGCCATGCAAACTACTGGTACAAATAGGGACAATCGATCTCTGCTTAACATACAAGGCCATGTCAAACCCAGAGCTGTTGGACATGCTACACTTAAAGAAATCCCAATCTCTCAGAGCTACACGCTCCAGGGATCTAAACCTTGTCATCACAATAAACAAAACATGCTGGAGGGATAGGTTCCTGATCCAGAGACTCCCCAGACTGTGGAATACATTACCCATACATGTCAAGCAGAGTGCCTCTTTGGACCTCTTCAAGAGGAACCTTGACAATTGGATGGGAGAAAGGAAATTCACCCCAGGGATCACGTCAGTCGCCCTGCTAGACAGGGGTCCAGGAAAGTAAATAATGTGGGAAGAAATAGCCAGGGAATTGTTATGGCTAGGCTTGTATAGGCCCTAGGGCTGATAGCCTAGTACCAACCTATGAACCTATGAACCAATCCCCAGATATGTGCCAGAACAAACATAGAAAGTGGATAGAATAACAGGTGTGTCAGTAGCATGGATTCTCTGAAGGGTATGCAGTCATAACCTGAACTGCTTGCCAGTATTTCCCAACGTAAGTCTTTAATGAAATGCCACTAAATTGCCAGATAGACACAGGTTATGAAAAACACACCGAAGATAAAGAGGCAACCAGCAGTACATTCTGTGACAATCTGTACAGTGGAAAGGTATGGTATGGATATAGATATATGTGTATACACATAATCCACAGACGTAAACCAAAGCAAATTATGAAATGAGGACTGTACATGTATATATGTATACACAACAAACATATGTCCCGTAGATATGACATATGTACATAAACAGGCCACGGCATAGCTATTATGGGTAGACAAACAGACATGCACGAAAGGTGAATAAACCGCTGCTTTCCAAACCATTGGCCAGAAAGTGACAGTCCGGCAAGTTCTACACTTTAAACATGAATATAGGTGTCCATTGCAGGACCCCAAAAATTGATCCATATGTAGTGTCAACCGTCATTGACACAAAAGAAGTGACCTCAGCAAATACGATATAGCTGTACATGCAACAGTAGCAGGTGCAAGGGTAATAATAACACATGTGTCGATAGAATGTATGACGAACGAACTGATATCTGGAGAGTGGGGAGTGCTTATAAGTGTCTCCACACTTTAGTACCGCTCACATTAAACATGTGTAATGGGTACTGTGGAGGGGTGTCAGGTATGGGAATCATGGGTATGCAGAAATGGGTCTAGGTGTTGTTTGGCACAGATTTATTAGGTCCGCCCCGTGGGAGTGATGTGGGTATAGCACACGCCTATATTCCCAATAATGGGGCAAACCATCCACTGGATATTGCGTAAAATATTGTGGGAATATGCAGGGCCCTATATCAGTGTCATGTAGGCGATTATCATGGATGGACATGCGTACGACCAAGATGGTAACCATACCTGGCAAACTGTCAGAATAAGACAGCTGCACTAAGGCATAGTACATGAAATACAAATATGGACTATATTAGATATACCCCAGACAAAGTCATAATGTTGATAGAATACTGGCGTAGTCGGGAATATGAATGTTATGAGTGTTACTAATCATGACATAGAAATGTCAGTCACTATTATCTAACCGCACAGTTCGTAATGCCTTGCCAGTAATTTACCAGAAAGGCACATTATTATGACAAATGTAACAAGAGCAAAGGTCAAACATCAGGGCGTTTACCCATAATGTGTATAGGTGAGAGGTATGAAGGTAACCTGTCCAAAATACATGTACAGAACTAGTGATACTAAGTGGACAGGTAAGAAGAAAGACATCAGGACAAATGACAAAACATGTACAAGTCATAAGCATGTACTCCGACAAATGTGAATGACAACGTATGCCCTGTGAAAGTCAATGTGGAAGGTTAATAGACTCAAAAGAAATGTGTCCCTCAGGGTGTCATGCAGTGTCACCGTTACAATGTCCAGTCCCCCATACTCGTACGTGAGCTCTGCCACTGACGGAAAGTGCAAATACCGGCCTACACATAAGGTACAGGATAGAATAATTAGTGTGGATAAGCAGCTGTTGGCCTTTGTGAGGAATACAACCCTCTGGGTGGGTGTGTCCTGCAATATAAATGTAATGGCATCTGGCCTGTGATGCCGCCATACAGTGTGTGTATTGGTGTCAGAAAATTGATATCTTGTATCAGATACATACTCCGCAACTGTACAGATTTACGCAGAATGTGCAGAGTTTTGCCTCATATGTTTGGTGTGTTCCTCTTAAAATCAGTACCATTCTGGCAAATTCCTGAGAACTGAAGTCATTAAATAATGACAAACATGTGGGTTTAAGACACCAAATCTGTCAGAAAAGTCATACTAATGCAAAACCTATTATTGTATCAACTATCTACGTTTGTAAGAGCAATATTTAAATTCTGCCCCTATGTGTCCCACTATCAGTTAAGGCTTTGTCCAGATGTTTGCTCTAGGAGGTGGAGTGGTATGATCAGAAACAGATACATGTGTGAGGAAACAGCATTATCGACTGCAAGATAACACAGAAGGTATGAAAAGCGCTGCAGTAGGACGTTCAGTACTGTCCGCAGGTATGTGCTGACATGTCAAATGACACAGCAGTCTACATGAAGTACCTATAGGGCTGTCACCTTTACAAATGATGATAGTGGGACATACCCACAGCCATGCACACAGCACAAATAGACATACACACAGCAAAACTAGGCCATGATACATGAAGCCTCCGGCGTGTACGAGTAGAGTGGGAGTACAGCAAGGATAGATGTCTGCCAAGCTATACAGCAAACGCCTGTAAGGGAGTGTAACACCACCCATAACACGAACGTTGCATGGACAATGTTGGGATTTGCAACATACCCCATTGGTATGTGAAAGCTATGCAAATATGGATACATGAAACAGTCAGCTGTCCGTGCAAGAGCAGAGTTATGTGCAGAAATTATATATATATATATATATATATATATATATATATATATATATATATATATATATATATAGATACAGACATACACACACAGACACACACACACACACACGTGGCAGGGTTGTGAGCAGAACACGAATGTAACCACTGTACCACACAACAGCATTACGCAGTGACAGAACGTCCAACCATGATTAGTAGATCACGGAAATCACACAGGCATACGTCTAGCCTGTAGACAGCAGCATCAAAGGCAAAGACGCTGCACAGATGTTATGGTGAGTGAATACTGTAAAAGCAATGTAATGTTGTCATGCATCTGGAAACACACACACACACTTGGCAGAACTGGGAGTCAAACATACACCTAACTACCCTATCACACTACAGCATGATGCATTTACAGAACGTGTTACCGAGATTACTAAACACAGCAGTCCCACAGGCATTCTTCTAGGTGTGTGTCAACATCCGCAAAGGCAAAGACGTCAGCAGGATATATCTGTGGTGTGAAGCATCTAAAAGCATAACCTGAGTCCCCAGGCGGATGGGAGCATGCGCACACACACACACATTTGGCAGGGCTGGGAATCGAACTTACACCTAACTACCCTATCACACTACAGCATGACGCATTTACAGAATGCACTACCGAGATTACTAAACACAGCAGTCCAACAGGCATTCTTCTAGGTGCGTGTCGACATCCGCAAAGGCAAAGACGTCAGCGGGATATATCTGTGGTGTGAAGCGTCTAAAAGCATAACCTGAGTCCCCAGGCAGACGGGAGCATGCGCACACACACACACACACACACACCCACACACACACACACACTTGGCAAGGCTGGGAATCGAACTTACACCTAACTACCCTATCACACTACAGCATGATGCATTTACAGAACGCGCTACTGAGATTACTAAACACAGCAGTCCTACAGGCATTCTTCTAGGTGCGTGTCGACATCCGCAAAGGCAAAGACGTCAGTGGGATATATCTGTGGTGTGAAGCGTCTAAAAGCATAACCTGAGTCCCCAGGCAGATGGGAGCATGAGCACACACACACACACACACACACACACACACACACACACACTCGGCAGAACTGGGAGTCGAACATACACCTAACTACCCCATCATACTACAGCATGACGCATTTACAGAACGCGCTACCGAGATTACTAAACACAGCAGTCCCACAGGCATTCTTCTAGGCGTGTCATCATCCGCAAATGCCAGAACGCCGGCAGGGATTGTATAGAGAGTATACGATCAGACATAGTACTGTCCCATGGTAGACGTACACAAACACACGGCAGTGGTGTACTCAGGGCAACTATACATGTATGGAGCACTACAACAACAATACATAGACACAGTACGCACCACAGACAGTACACCCTTCAAGATAGTCACCCAGTGTGTACTCGGTAGGCATCCATCCTGCCATTGAAGACGGAAATCTGTTGCCTGGATGACCACCATGGCAATACAGGATGTCAATGGCCATGCCATGCACAGAGGGACATCACCGACACAAGGTTTCACTGGCCATGGCCGCACACCTGGTAATATACATCAGTTCGGACTGTACTGTGTTTCGATCTACACAACAGCGTACTGGGCATGCTCACACACTTAGCTGTTGCAAAGGGCCGTCTTGCATGCAGATGGAGTGTAAACACGGAAGGTCTCAGTTTGGACTGTACCGTGTGTCCATCTACACACCTGCGTACATGGACTGTACTGTGTGTCCATCTACACAACACTATACTGGGCATGCTCACACACTTAGCTGTTGCAAAGGGCTGTCGTGCATGCAGATGGAGCGTACACACAGAAGGGCACAGTACAGAAGGGCACAGTAAGGTATAACTGTCCTCAATCACAGGGCAGTCACACACATGCAGTGACCTGTACACACAGCTGCCATCACAGCTGTCACAGGTGCAGGTCACACATGTACACACTGCAGTGTACACTGTAGCTGTCAAGTCATCACCATGTCGTCGGTGCAGCAATACACAGCCTTACAGTACCACAACACCATGTGACACATGACCACTGGGCTGTACAGAGGTGTACACCAGCTGTGCAGAGTACACATGTACCGACAGGGATCCAACAGGTGTTATGCATTGCAACGATACCAGTATACATGAACAGGTCAGCTCAAGACATACCACGGCCCTTACACAGCTGTGACGCATGACTGTTGCTGTACAGCAATGAACACACGTCTGGATATGTCATGCATGTGATTGTGTAGATGTGTGCATGGACTGCACACACAACACATACATGCATAGCATAGCCTTTGATGTACCTTGTGCATAACAGTGGCCTAAGCACTGCTACGCATGCAAATGAAAGGTGGGTCCATGTCTGTTGAATGCTCACACTACAGGGGGTGGCATTGTTGACCGGGACACATACCCTTGTACTGGTCGCCTGTGACACCTGTGATATCATACCACAGTCCATGTGTTATGTATGTCAACACACATGTCCAACAATAACAATGCATACAAACATGGCAACAGGAGACACATGTGACATCTGTACTGTGCATGCAGCAACCATGCATGTGCAGTGGCCGATGTCTAACATAGTTGCACCTAACTACGACATGCAGTCGCAATGCAGCCCCATCATTGACACCTGTATACGGTGACATACACACAGCATGTATGGAGGGATGTGTGTACATAAAGTGGTGAACCACCTGTGTAGATGTATGTGTGCAGGGGGTGGCTCACAGTTGTGTCACACACCATCCTATCATGCCATGTGCAAACAGTATGCTATGTCACTGTTACGTGACGGTGCTGACATAACGCATACACAACGGTCAGGTATTACCAACTATATGTTACATGGCACCTGTAACACCTACAACCTCCCGTGTGCATATAGCAGCACAATTGCCAGACATAGCGTTGGTACACATAATGCAATCAATACCGCTGCATGTCTATCAAATGTGTCATCATATGGCAGGTGTATCATTCCCAGCACTGCCATGTGTGTCCGAATGTGTGACCAGAAATGCCACATACCGTGGGGATTATGTCCCAGTTGTTACACATCCCTGTACACCGTTGTAGAGATCTGTACATAGGTCAGTGTGGGAAGCATGATGTCGGCCAGTGTGGTGCATCACACACGTCGGCTGTCCGTATACACATGTGTGGTCACCACAGTGTGTGTATGTGTATGTATGTATGTCTGGTGCTTGGTGTGAGGGTGTATGCTAATATACAGTGAGAAATGATCACTAACCCCACGTGGTGACTAACCCGTAATGGTGATGTAGTGCACTACCCTGTTGATGCCATAGGTCCCAGCCATACTGGCTACCTGTGCATGTTCCT
This sequence comes from Protopterus annectens, assembly GCF_019279795.1. Taxonomy (NCBI): domain Eukaryota; kingdom Metazoa; phylum Chordata; order Ceratodontiformes; family Protopteridae; genus Protopterus; species Protopterus annectens. The sequence goes on along the minus strand of NC_056732.1, from coordinate 1,903,875,900 downwards.
TCTCTGTGACACGTCATGTGGGTGCATAGTACTGTGAGGGTGATCACCACATAGGCAAGGGTCCCCACCTCAACACTATGGGGTGTGTGTTATAGTGGTGTACACCCCATGAGTGTGGCCATGTTCCCGTACTGTTACAGGGCCCTACTGCTACAGAGTGTGGCCTCCAGCTACCAAGTGACACCTCACATCATCATTGGCCAGACCGCTGTGTACAACCCCTGCACCATGTCACCATACCTGTAATGAGTCCTGCTATGTATGTCACTTCACTGTCCAGTGTAGCCTGTGGCACTGACCACATGCATCAGGTGCAGTATATGTGCGGACATCTGTGTCATGTCGGTGTTTCCAACAGTCAGATTGAGGGTACATGTAGCATGCTGATATTGCCAGACGTGCCTGTGAGTAATCCACAGTTACACGTGGGGGACTGCAAACACTGCAACCTGTAGGCACATGCAAGTACACCATAGGAGGGAACCAGGGTATCACAACCAACATGGTGCTACAGATGTAACCGAGACACATACCGTGAACACATCACAATGCATGCTGCACCTGAACTACATGGTATGACCGGTGCATGTCGACAGTGCACAACCTATGTCACATGCACATCTCTCAGTATTCACACACAACCACTGCAACATACACATCCCTCACTATGCATACACAGGTAATATTACATACACCTCTCACTATTCTGTTCACCCTGTGCATCAGAATATTTGAGCATATCCCTGCACTGATGGTGTGGATGACAGGGATGCGGCACAGGCTTCATCATATGCACAGGGTGATATGTTTGCCAGGGGCATAGGCTGCACCAATGGATGACATCATGTGTGTGTGTAAGGGCCGGTGATTTGATTGGACATGCCTGTTCAGAATGCATGTGGATGTAGTGGAGCCCTACAGTTCTGTTTGCTGTGTGCGTGTATGTGTGTACACAGTTCTGCCATTTGTGTGGCCTACACGGGGTATAATTGACAGCCCCAGATTGTACAGACCAGGTTGTACAGCTCACTGTGTCCATCCACGGCCACGTGACCTGTGCCTGCCTGGGGTTGCACGGGCACTACCAGGTGGAGGTACAGAGTGGCTACTGTCCGACGACACATTTCCTCTGGAACCGTGTCCCCGCTGAGAACGTCCAGGGCCACGTCCACATGGCCTGCTGTGTCCTGTTGTGGACAGCGCAGCACCAGCTGCACTGCTACTGCTACCGGCACTATGGGAGTGGGCATGTGAGGTGGCATGCTCACGTCGACCTACACTAGGTGGTGTTGCTGGCCTATGTCCACGTGGCCTACGCCTTACTCCTACCAGATGTTCCAGCACAGACAGCTCACGCTCGCAGATTGCCATGCCACGGTCAAGGATTCTCACCATGTCACCCAATCGCCTATCCAGAACATCTGCAATCTGCTGTTGAGCATTTGCCAATGCCTGGATGTTGTCATTTAGGGTATGGATAGCAGCCCTCTGCAGCCTCTGCCCTTCTCTGTTCTGCCGTTCAGCACGTGCCTGTGCTGCCATTACAGTCTGGAACATGCGTCTGGTGATACCAGCTGCTGCGCTGTGTCTTGCAGGTGCATGTCTGCCAGAGGTCCTCTTATAAGCAGCACCAGCCACATGCCTGTGTGGCACATCTGCAGTCATTACACTGACACCATGGTGTGTAGACACACCTTCTGTAGCCACCACACGTTCCTGTTCCATGCTAACAGACGCTGACTGTCCTTCCTCTATGGCCACTGGGGATGCGGTATGTGTTGGCAGCAGAACTGTGTGCGGGGAAGAGGGGGACATAGCTGGGATGTTAACCATTGGCACAGATTCAGCCCCTGACAACCCTGCCTGTACCTCATGCATAAGTTCATCACCGCTAGCATCTGTGGGGACACTAACATCAGATGGACCGCAGGAGGGTAACGCACCTACATCACCTGTGAATGCAAAGAAATACTGTAAAGTACAATAGACACACAGACACACAGACACAGACACACACACAGACACACATAGACACACACATACACACACAGACACACACACAGACACACACACACACACACACAGACACACCATGCATGTGATTTGACAGATGGCATGCAGCATGCCTGTGATACAGCAGAGGGCATGCAGCTCAGACATTAATAGTGTTAGTAAGCATACCTCCCTGGGGTGCACACTACAGCAAGCAGGTATCATATCAGTAGCCATGCAGTTCACACAATCATGGTAGTATGCATGCATCCCCGTGATACACCATGTGGCCCAGAACAGGATAACAGTACACATGGTTGACGTGACCTTGACATGTAATCTGCTGACGTGCATTAACATGCATACATGTCTGACACAATGGTGTCCTGACACATGTACAGCATCATAATGGGCTTCACATTGCAGTGTTGTCTGTATGCCCTACAGATAGAATGCATGTTTAGCAAATGTGCATGAGCATGGGAGGGTAGTGTGAGCCATCTACATTGCTATACAGTGTGAAGTACAGACACTGCCATTGCATGGCATCATGAGGCATCTATACTGCTGTAGAATGCATAATATGTACACATTGCATAGCCATAACTGCATGCTATGACACAGTCATGATGTTCAACAGATCGTATATGGTAGACTTCAGTGACACCTCCAGTAGCTGTGCACAGGCTTTTAGGATGTCCAGTGTACCACATCAACTGTATAATTGGTCAACTAAGGCTATAATTGGACCATGTGTGGACAATGTGCAACAGGGTGTATACACATCCCATGTACTGTGTGGCTACATGTCCCTGGCCATCCCCCATGGCCATGTGTGCACATGTGTTGGCCAAATGTGTGTGATGGCCATCTATCTCACATGTCTGTGTTGTCCCATATGACATACACCCATAGATGTTAGATATTTCACAATCCACAGGGCTATGCAGACAACGGGTTGTATGTTTGGTATGTGGGGTATAGGTCATGCGATAGTGTGATAATATTGCTGACAGAACACCACGTGTCTGGGGCATGTCAGGTGGCACATCACAATGTGTGCACCCAATGCAGGGACATATGACACAATGGTGACACCTGTGGGCTGTCCATATCACAGCTCACTGTGTGGTACTGTGTGCGTACCACACATGTTGTTCCAATGCATACTACATATGCCTCCATTGGAGAACACCTCCACCATTGTATGCACAGCTGACCACACATGTCGCAATGACAAGTACTGTGGTTTCAAGTTGGTGTATCATTTCATTTGTATATATTGCACATGGGTGGCCTGTGTGAATGATGGGTGATGCAACCTGTATATGGTGACTGGAACAAACTTCAAGTGTGCAAGTGTTAACAGGCCACATGGCAAATAGATCTACACTGTAACATGCCTGATACTGATGACAGTCTCACCTGCAACGGACTCATGTCTGTGCGGCACACCAGAGGTACCTGTATAGGGGTGACACAGCAGTATGAACATTATCCATGACTGTATGACAGCCACAGGTTGCACTGTGCATGTTAACACATTCACCTGTGTAATAGCATATAGTATGCACATGTGTGCATACACAGAGTAGCATACTGTAGTATGCAGCATGTGTGTCCACATACCTTGCATATGTTGTTACTTTACATAATGTACAGTGACACATGCAACTAAATGGGATATAATAGCCATATGTGCAGTACTGACTTACCAGGCAACTCCTGGCTCATTGGTTGGGAGACACCCACCTCCACGATGGCAGCTAGTGTTTGTGGAAGCTGTTCCCTGGGTGTCCCCAGACTTGCCAGTAGCTCCTCAGTGTGTGTGAGTGGGGGCTGGGTTGGTGGCCCACCACCTGTTCCACCTTGTTCCCTGGTGATTGCAGTGGCACGCTGTTTTGCATGTCGTATCAAGTCCATGCAGTGTCTGCGCACCTGCTGGTAGGTGCGGTTATGGCCACCCACATCGTTCACCCTCCTGCGTAGATCCTGCCACAGGTCATCCCACTGCTGGGCATGCTGTGGCACATGGCTGAACAACAAGCCATAGTTCTCATGGAGCTGTGGGATGAGGACATCATCCTCCTGGTGGCTGTATGCTGGAAGGCGTGTACGGGGCATTATCTGTAAGACATAATGATGGTGACAGGTCACAGTTTCAGAGATGTACAGAGATACTGCTGCACATACATTTCTATGACATCTACTACATCTGCACAGTTATCTTTGCAAAGCATCATGACACTGACATGACTGACGTGTTTGCGTCACACACATGTCACACCCATTATGCATTGGATATCATCACCATATATGTGTGTCACCTCATTACAGTGTTCATACTCCATGTGAATGCTGTCTTGCTGTGGGCATGTCTATTTGCCTGCACTTATGTTCTTACCTATCTGCACATGCCTGGATGTGTCCACGGTAATGCTGTTGACCTTGATGCTGTGTATATGTCACATATCAACACAGACACAACCGTAATGGACTTGAGCAGTGACAATGCACACATACGCATGGACACCTGTACATGCATGTGTTTTGCCATATACATCGACACAGCACTGTACAACTGTTCAACATCCTGCCACGGATTGCCTGTGTTGCACATGTGATAGACATGGGACAATGGCTAGTCAGACATCATTCGCAGGGATGGTTATCAACCATAGCATGTGCAGGCACGGTTTCCAAGCTGTAACAGACAGCCATTATGCCACCGCAAGGTACATCAGTGTCACATTACTGATCCAGTCAGTTGATAGTACATCTACCATGCGGCCATCACACCATGTATGACTGGGATGACATGTGCAGCTTTGATGGACAGGGTTGCATGGTATGGCAGGAGTATGTCACATATATGGCACAGGGATCTGTCCAGCCTGTGGCGATCCTAGTATTAGGACGGTGGCTGTCCATAATATATGTCTTACAGATCAGGATATGGACATGTAGCATGTCCATCATCATGGTGTAGCAAATGTCTTTCTGCAAGGTAGACAGCATGCTGCATAGTGGAGGTGAGGATTGTGAAGGCTGGTATCGCCCATCCACGCATGGCCATTACCCGTTAAAGGTGGTATGTGATCCAATATTGGTCACCACAGTGCTGTATATGCCTGTCCAGTGATCTCCGTGCTCATGGATGGCACCCTGACATGACATGGGTACCTCATATGACTACCTAAGGGGCCTGGAGATGTCACCAAGTCGGGGGGTGCACTGCACAGCACCATCCCTTACACAGTGTCCATAATGTTGACCACAGCCTAGGTAGTAGTTAATGGGTACAGGGATGTTCACCTAGCGGTGACAATGCTGGTATCATCCATCAGACTGTGCACATATGTCACACACCTCACCCACACAGCCCATTCTGTATGTTGTTCACAATACTGACACAGCTATATTCATAGGTCATGGCCATTCACAGCCTTACATACACAGATGCCTAACATTTGTCTGCGTGGTATGGGCTACAATGAGGGTGGAGTACAACACATTAACCCTGTTCTACTGTAGCTGGCACTGGTGTGATGTGCACATGTCACTCCTGCACCTTTTGTAGGTGTGAGTCTGTCAACAGGCCATTGGTGGAACACTCCTGTGACATACAAAGGTATTTGTAATCAAACATCCGTGTTGTCTTGTACATCTGTACTGCTAACATCTACAGTGATAATGGTTCATGGACATGCACACCATACTCAGCAGGGTTATAGTGCGGTGCCACCCATAATGACTGTCATCACCACTTGTGGGTTGATATTATCCAACACCCTATCTGTATTGTATGGTCATGCTAGGCACTTGTTCAGAACTTGTGAGCATGTCATGAGCTACTGATTAATATAGCACCCATTCCACACCATTTCCCACAGGTACACTGGCTGTCCTACACTTCCCAGCTTGCTTATGGTACAACAGCTGTTGTATACACGTAACGCACGCATCCTGTAGGACATGGTTGCATATACAGGCATGTCCAACTGTCACGTACCAGTGCTACTGCCTGTCTATATGATGGATATGTCATACATGTGGCAATAGATCAATTGTCTCATGTGCATATTCAATGCTCACCTCCCAACATACGACACTACAGCCTGTGGGGGATGCACTTCTGCAGCCGTGCTGGGGGCATAGCTCTCAAGTGTACCTCATTACGAGGAACGTACCTCATTTGGGGTCTTAAAAAGTGCATGTTCCTCAAGGTTCCACATTGAAAGGGTCTGTCACACATTCATTGTTGGAAATTGTTTAACTGCTAGCCATGGCTGAATAGATGGGAATCATATTAATTCATTAGAATATCTTTTTTATACATAAAATCAGCCTATTTTAGCCATCATATGCCCTTCCTAGTTGAAGCTGTTAGTAAGCCAGTAGTAAGTCTTCCACATTTTGCCCATTTGTCACACATTATGAGGGCTAATGTTCCTCATTTTGGGGACAGGAGGTTGACAGCTATGGCTGGGGGTAATGCTGTCACCAACCCTGACTGCACCTGACAGTCATGTGGGGATGTGTAACATTTGCAACACACCCCACCCATCACATAGTCTCACATGATCTCCACCACAGGCCACACCTGCGAGGACAACTTGTGCAGTACGTCTCCATACTCTGTGTAGGCACCAGAGGTAGCCCCCATCATGGAAAACAACATCACCAACTTATAGCCCACAGACTCATGTGTGCCCATCACATACAGCCAATAGGGAGTTATAACATTCACAACACACTAGTCATAGGTGACTCTGTAGGGAGTCACACTGCAGTTCCACACAGCAGGCTACACAAGACGATAGTCGCTTACATCTTGCTGTCGGGTAACTGGTTCTGCAACATAACCTATGCACCCATGCCACACCTCACCAGGTATGATGTGACTTTCATTCTCCATGTTAGTGTGACTGCCCTGAGATACCACTTCACAGACTATGTGTGCAGGGACATGCAATAGCTCACCAGTCTTATAGCAGTGGGGGTGTGGGCCAAGCCCTGGGGAGCATTATGCATTCGTCCGGACACGATACCACTGTACAACGACCGACTGTGTCACTTCAGCAGTTGCTTATGCTCCTATTGTCATTCCACAGGCATCTAGTATCTGTCCGCTTTGACTGACCTGGTCAAACACAATGCTGTGGCACAGATGACTTGCACCTGTCAGCCCTGGGAGTACAGCTCACATGTAAGGCTCTTGCTGCTTCTATACTGCCTGTCTTGCACAGTTTCCAATAACAGTCACCGGCAGAACGGGAACTGGCAAGCACGACATGGGGTCATGTGACACAATGCTTGCATCTTCCTCTGTGACGCACGCAGGTAAGGCACACCTTATAATGCACCACTCCAATATCTCTGCAGTGACTGGGACCTGCCTCTAGGCTCTGCAGAGCACACCTGCAATGACAGGTTATAGACAGACCATACCTTTCAGGTACATACCTGGACCGGCACACCCACAGCTGAGGGGGTTCCCATATCCCATTATGTTGTGCACACATCCTGGCTAGTTACTTAGCACAATGCATCAGAGGTGCTCCACATGCAACTAACTGTGTCCGGGACTGCTATACACATTGTAACAAGCTACAGAGTCAACATCATACCCCACGGTTAACATACCTCATTTGTTGGTATATTGGACAGTGGGGCTCAGACAGCTACTACTGATGTGTGACTGACACTACCCCACACTTAACTGGGATAGCCACTCATGTACTGACACATCCATGAGTCATAACCTCCACTCTGCTGGATCAACCCATACACACCACCTCCAAGACCAACATTAACCTTGACATGAACACTACCACCATGTGACTGGTGTTACACACCTGGGGTTATCCCCTCATTGGTGGATTCCGAACATATGCTAATCAACCTTGTTAGCCACATCCCAGCACCACACCCATCACAGCATACACAGTACATGAGTACTACAACACCTACTACAGACGTCTTCTGACAGCGGTTGTTAATGTCATGACACCCGTGCAGATGGACGATGCACATACAAATGCTGTAACATACCCCAGTGCACTTCATTAGCATGTACACAACTGCATGGATCATGCTATTCCACACAGAGCCATGATGGTACACACCTGATAACAGACGCCACTCTGGTGGTCATGTTCCATGGACATATGATGTACAACAACAGGTGTAGGCTGTTGCACAGTGGTGTACATTCCCATGGGTGGGGTAGCTCACTGGTCAGCCTTGGAAGGGCCACAGGATCCCTCATCACATACTCCAAGACTAGCTACGTAAACATTACTGCGACACATTCGGGTGTACCACCAGGCATTATGGTGGTATGTCAGTAGTCGATGGCAACACCCACATCTGCTGTCACATACAACAGTCACTCAGGAACATTACAGACCCAGGTGATGTTGGAAACATGCTGGAGGATGGATTCAATGCTAACATTACACCCTCTCACTCACTACAGGGCCACAATCCATACAGGAACATTGTGGTGTCCCTGTGGTCACACCTACACAGTACTAACCTGCACTCTATATGTCCTGGGACACTGGCCCCATGTCACCTTCCAATGTCCCAGGCTTTGATGTCCACAAACCTCTGAATAACATGTCTCCCCACTAGGCCACCATATTCAGTAATAGCCTTGTTTCAGACATTGTAGCCCCTGAATGGCACACAGCAGCATTTATCACACTACACACAGGTGGCACCATAATGCACGAGTGGGACTATAGTCCTACACACCTGACTGGACTGTTCTGCATGGCTATGGGGCACATCATCAAGGACGTCATTCACAGAGACATTGTTGGGCTCCCGTCCTTCGATGCCACGTGGGTTGGGCTTGTTAGGGCCAGAGCATGGCCCCTACACTTGGTGGACTCGTTTCATACAGTTACCAGGGCAGTTGCTGATGGTACGGGAGTCCACACATCCTACATTGTCCTCTCATTGTCTTTCAGCACCATTCTCCATTCTGGTATTGACAACATACACATGTGCCTGCACATCGTACCCTATGTCTCAGGATGTTATGCAATGTGGCTCATGGACAGGACACACACAGTGAGGCCAGCATACCATAGTACCTACTGCATGTCAGTTACATTTGGCATACCACAGTCCTCAGTCATAGGGCCCCTCATGTACAGTATATGCTTCCCTGCAGTACAGGCTAGCACAGGGGACTTTCCCTGCCTAGCTTTACAAACCCCTGCATACAAAGCACCATGATTGCTCCACCAGCTGCTACTGACTCCATCCATACGGGTGTCACTGTGACAGATACCTGATATGACTATCATGGCATCAAGCTGCATGACACAAGGTGCATGAACATCACCTTTGCATTACACCATTCACCCACTGACTATCACATGGGTGGTAGTCCCCTACATACATATCACATTATACATGTTTGCAGTACACACATATGTCGCACCCACTCCTATGGTTACCGTATTGCCACTGTGGCGTGGATATCCTTCTACGTGGCCACACTTATCTGTACTGGGTGTGTAGCTGGTACATAGGCACCCATTGTACCTCTGAACTCAAGACTTCTACACACATTCAAGGGTACACCAACCCATTTAGGGTGTACCTTACACAACAGCTACAGCTTTACATACCACAACATTAACACGCCATGATGTTTACTGAGCTCTGACAGTTTAAGTATGTGGCTGCACTGCGGACACCACATCTGTACACATTTTCATACTACATACTCAGGGGTGACCTCTGCTGATCAGACAGGGCCCATGTCCACAACATTATTAATGGATATACTGCTCGTACGTGACATAAGCAAAAGCCACTGTGAGCAACATGCTCATGGATATGTGCACACATGCCACCATGAGTGGGATGTGCTTGAGGGCTACATTCGAAAACCGGACACTCACCATGCTTTGGAACATGAGTCCTATGTACATCACGCAGGGACACTCAGTAGCACTGTTCATGTGATACCTCCCTTGGTGGTTGGGGGACACATGTAGGCCTGGGATCACTGTGGTGGCTGTACTGTGCAGAGGTGCAGGTAACACATGGCTCTGCTGTTCACAGGACACTACCCTAGAGAGGTGCCACTGGTGTGAACACTGTAGTAGTGCTTACACATGGACTTGCCAGACTGCATAGTACCCCACTATGCACCTGTGAAGCTATTACATGTCCTTTGTGCATGGTTACTTGGTAGCCCTTCCATTTAGATTAGCTATCATGCTATTACAATGTCCCATGCCTACAAGCCATATGTATCCTGTTATTGTACATGCCAATAGACGATACCTTTGGTATGCATGATATGCCTGTTATGCTGTGTAGAATATCTGTCATATCTACCTACAATACTATACATTACACATATTTCACATAGTATCCCATAATGCAAAGCATACTTGCACAGCGGGACCACCTTAAATATGTCATTGATGTTATATGCCCATACACATGCGTGCTGTGACAGTATATCAACATATACTATCCCCTGCTATGGCACGTACTTGTTGGACATACCCTACCACTGACGGCGGGTTGTATGAAATTGTTCTGTTTAACGCCCTCGTGTAGCATCCCTTGTGGTGTCTGTGATGTGTACCTTGTGGCCCACTGCTGGACGCACAGTTTCTACAAGCGTTAGTATGCTCAGCAAGACATCACTACATAAATACCTTTTCCCACTTTATGCATTGCGGACACGTTTAATTAATGCAAACCAGGCTATACATACAGTAAAACTAATTAATACAGATCATGCTATACATAACCTTACATATCGGGTGTTCTACATACCTTATTATCGTTACGGAGTTTCATTTCTATCTCTCTCACAGTGTTTCAACTGGTATTCAGTATGAGCATACGGTTTGAATGTCTGGCAAGTCATCCTTATATACGTCGATACCTGTAACATGTGGTTTCATCCCACCAATTGGTGTTCCTGAGTGACTAATTACTTGCATATCAGCTGTGCAGCTACTCCATTCGCCAATTACGCGGTAACAGTGGGGTATAATTGAATTCTCCACTTGGGCGTTGCCTATTTGCCCTACCTTCGGGGAGACTGTCTGTATTGTGTTTTGTTATGTGTAACTGCAACTGCTATGCATCGAGACAAGTATACTTTGGATTCATGTCCCCCGTGGATTGTGTGTGACAGCTAGAGTATGTGGTTCAACATGTGGGTGTACCTGTCATCCCAACGTCTGATAACGGACTATTGCAAACAAAACCTGTAACATGGCTGTTTGTTCCATTATACAACGCCTGCAATTTTGCATGACGCCTTTAATTGTGTCTCTCACACGGTATGTTGAGGTTTCTGCAGATGTAATTGACTGACTGGATGTTTGTGCTGCTATTACAGTCTGTATTGCTTTAGTTTCTAGTGTGGGGGATGTCGGTGGGTGTATGTAGCATATACAGGTTTGTGGGGCTTGCATTTCTACATATTCCATATATATGTGTGTGGGCTCCATCCCTAATTAGAGAGCCAACAGTTAGTAGACTTATGTTACGGGATTGTACATTGGGCCGTTGTTAATTGGTTTCTATATTGTCTGCAGGTGAGCTTGCTACTTATATACCTCCGGAATTGCAGCGATATATCAAGGGATATGTTTAAGTGACAGCTATCCCTTGTATTTCTGTCCCAGATATTTGCAGTCATTGTGGTTGTGTTGGTAAAAGAACCTGTTTGCTATGGGTTGCCACCTTTTCATATGGTCATTGTTGGACACGTGCGGGACACACAGCGGTGTTTATGGGCCAACACGTAGCCACGGTCAATACACAGGTTAACACATACTTTTATCCTCAATACATACCTATTGTTGTGGGACTTTGGCTACTTATCATATTGCATGTAACATTTACGTTTCTTACATACAGGCATAACTATTACATATGACTATTACATTATATATGGGACATATTAATGTCCTATAATCTCGGACATTTGCCCTTTGTACTGTTTTATGTCTGGACACACCTGCCCAGGGTGGGGCTGTCCCTCCTACTGTGGGACAGGTGGTAACCGTATGCCTACGGCTAGCTATACCCACACCTACCGTACTGATCTACCTCTGACTTGGCACTAACAGACACATGTTGCGGACACACACACACATTACAGTCACACGGAGACGCACATGGCACCCTCAACGCACACATACACAGACTACGGCACTCACAAACACAGTTGAACACAGTACCTATGTGGACCGCAACACCGGCAACAGTGACTAAATGTCCCTTCATACCATCATACTATTACTCGCGGCTGTACTGTTCCGGTACTGTGTTCTATCAGTCTTTCAGTCTCGTGGTTATGCATGTCGGTATGTTACACATTCCATAGTTGGTGGTATCCTATTTATTTGTACCTCCAAGGTGTTATGAATGTTGTTGACCTATCTATATATATTTGCAGATATCGCTGAATCCATCTATATCAACATATATCACTCTATTGGGCTTTCTATCTGTATTATATATATGCATATGTGTACATATATATATCTATCTATATATATATATATATATATATATCTGGCGGGGAACGTGACAGGCACACAGCACCACCATATGCTGTAAGGCTCATGTACTGTTCAGGTGTTGACATTCCGTGTTCCACTAGCTGTTGTGTGTACAATGTTTGAGGGCTGCCTATGTAGGAGTCACACATTGGGCCACCTATACATTACAATTTACAGGTGGTCATGTTTGTGTGCCATCCATTTTACTGTGTGTGCAGGTGGAGAGGTGTCAGTCCATAGGGGCCTACACTGTCAGAGTATGTGCTATACATTCCCTCTTTGCCAAGGCGTAGGCATATTGGGCACACCTCCATCTGCCTACTGGGGCTGGCACAGTGTGTTCATGGTCTGAATCCCTCTGTGCCTGTAATGGCCTTGGCAATTGTGGTGGGCTATGGGGGCCTTCACCATTTTGTCCCTGCTGCAGCTGCTTCCGCAGGATCATATTATGTAGCATGGCACATACTATGACGATGTGGGCACACATGCCTGGAGAGTACTGCAAGGCTCCACCAGATGTATCCAAGCACCGGAACCGTGATTTCAGCATCCCGAACACACGCTCTATGATGATTCTGGTTTGTGCGTGTGCCTCATTATGGCATTCTTGCATGGGTGTGTGTGCATTTCTGATGGGAGTCATCATCCATGGCTCCAGTGCATAGCCAGCATCCCCCACAAGATGGCCATGTGGGATGTCCCCCCTGACAAATACCTGATACAGCTGTGAGGCATGCCAGATATGGGAGTCATGGTAGCTTCCAGGGCTGCCAGCACACACATCCATGATAATGCCCTGGGCATTGCACACAACCTGGCAGTTGATGGAGTGGAATCCCTTGCGGTTTATGTAGTGCCTACCATGCTCACCAGGTGGTGACTTGATTTGTATGTGCGTGCAGTCTATCGCACCCAGTACCTCTGGGTAGTGTGCCACATGGTGGAAGTGGCGCATATTGCTGGCCAACTCCTCCTGAGTTTGGGGGAAGTATATCTGCTCATTGGCATGTGGTAACATGGCATCCAGGAACTGGTGTAGTACCCTGGATGCTGATGCCTGTGAGATCCCCATTATATCTCCAGTTGGCCTTTGAAAGGTACCTGTGGCCAGTATTCGCAGGCTTACACATACCTTCATGTCCACTGGGATGGGTTCCCCTCTGTTGTTTCTGGTTCTCAGGTGTGGCCGGCACAGCTCCACTATTTGCTGTAAGATGTCCCTGTCCACCCTGTAACGCTCTACTATCTCCAGGTCATGTAGCCCCTGGTAGGTTACCCTTGGTCTGAACGCTCTCCTTCTCCTCCAAGGCCTGCGGTGGTTGTCAGCATCATCCTCCACAACACCGTCAGTCTCTAACACATGCTGATGAATCACAGCTATGGCAGCTCCCAACATGTACATTTTAAAAGTTCCCCGTGTGTTTACACCTATGGTGCAGTGTTTGGGAATACACAGGTGTGTGTAGGGAGCTTTCACACTTTATACTATTGTGCTGTGAACACCGATGATGTCATAGGGTGTGTATGTACGATCATAGCTACAGGGTATCCTATGTGTTTTACTGCCGGAACTGCTATTGTGGTGCCTTTGGTGTTGAATTACATTTGGCTGCCGTGGATTACCTCTTGACCTTCCCTTTACATTTCTGCACGTTGCACCTACCATTTTCTGGCATGCATCCAGCAGCCTACTTTCATTTGTACTTTTCTGGACCTGGCGTATCTTGCATTATGTGTGCTACTGCTGGTCTGCTGTCGGTTTGCTTTGCTCTGCTGTGTCAGGTCTCCTATCTTTGCAATCCAATACCTCCCCTCCTTTCTTTGCATTCCAATGCCTCCCCTATCCTGTTTTGCAGGTTTCTGCAAGCAGACTTGTCAGCTGCCGTCGATTGGCCATCGTGAGTTGATTGGTGTTGATTGCTCATTAGTACTCCTACTTCAGCATTTCCTTCTTTTCTTCCCCTGACCTTCCTGTTTGTGCTATTGTTCGTGGTGCATGCATCCGATTACTGGGTTTCGGGCACGTTTTCATCCCCGTACACATGTGCTTTTGGGCACCATGTGTGCTCTCAGCTAAACGATTCTATACCTTCCTCCCCACCCCTGTCCTGCAGCTTTGCTTAGCAACGGACAGGCCAGATTTGCATTGCTCCAATGTGCTTACTGCTACGGCGGCACACCCCTCTGCTGATGTCATGTATCTCCTCTGAGCCACTCCTCGGTGTTATACCGCTGTGCCGTATGGTACAACCTTCATCCGGCGGGACATTTGCAATTCAGTATTATCTGCCTCATTTGCATGGCATTGACTACTAATTCATAGTTACCGCACCACTATCGCAGGCCCTTAGCAACCCTTGCACCTTGGTTGTGGTGTTCCATGCCTACCATTGTGTATTATGCTGTAAACCTGATTTCTATTACGTTGCGATTTTATGACATTTTTATATTATTTCTTTATGTTACAGTTTCCGCACACATGCCCTGTGGTTGTGTTGTGCGTTACTGTGGACATGACATTAAATGTTGTTTTTTACGTGTTGTGCATCTTTTCTTATGCCATTGGATGTGTATTTCGCCATTGGCATATGTTAACTTTGTGATACATGGGTCTGGCCCGCTTCCATAGCTCCGATGTTCTGTTTGGGAAAATGTAAACCATGTTTTTTGGTTTACATTTCCGTGGGCTTACGCTACACCTGCACCACTTCATGAATCACTATATGCCTTCATTTGCATGGTGCGACACTGCACATGGGGTGATTAGCATACCTAAGCCGAGGGCTGCGCAGTTCTGGCGTGCGCCCGGTAGTGCACGATGGAATTGGATCGTACCTGAATCG
>NC_056732.1:1903843465-1903860003 GCF_019279795.1 Protopterus annectens | reverse complement strand
ATAAAAAGGGGCCTGTTAATGGGGAAAAAAGCCTTTAACCCTAAAGGGGGGTTACCTAAGGGTACTAGTAGAATCTCGATTCACCATGAGAGCAGGGATAAAGCCTGTTATAGCAGCCTTACCTAAGGGGGGTACTAGTAGAATCTCGATTCACCATGAGAGACAGGGATAAAGCCTGTTATAGCAGCCTTACCTAAGGGGGTACTAGTAGAATCTCGATTCACCATGAGAGACAGGGATAAAGCCTGTTATAGCAGCCTTACCTAAGGGGTACTAGTAGAATCTCCCGATTCACCATGAGAGACAGGGATAAAGCCTGTTATAGCAGCCTTACCTAAGGGGGTACTAGTAGAATCTCGATTCACCATGAGAGACAGGGATAAAGCCTGTTATAGCAGCCTTACCTAAGGGGGTACTAGTAGAATCTCGATTCACCATGAGAGACAGGGATAAAGCCTGTTATAGCAGCCTTACCTAAGGGGGTACTAGTAGAATCTCGATTCACCATGAGAGACAGGGATAAAGCCTGTTATAGCAGCCTTACCTAAGGGGTACTAGTAGAATCTCCGATTCACCATGAGAGACAGGGATAAAGCCTGTTATAGCAGCCTTACCTAAGGGGGTACTAGTAGAATCTCGATTCACGATGAGAGACAGGGATAATGCCTGTTATAGCAGCCTTACCTAAGGGGGTACTAGTAGAATCTCCCGATTCACCATGAGAGACAGGGATAAAGCCTGTTATAGCAGCCTTACCTAAGGGGTACTAGTAGAATCTCCGATTCACCATGAGAGACAGGGATAAAGCCTGTTATAGCAGCCTTACCTAAGGGGTACTAGTAGAATCTCCCGATTCACCATGAGAGACAGGGATAAAGCCTGTTATAGCAGCCTTACCTAAGGGGGTACTAGTAGAATCTCGATTCACCATGAGAGACAGGGATAAAGCCTGTTATAGCAGCCTTACCTAAGGGGGGGGTACTAGTAGAATCTCCCGATTCACCATGAGAGACAGGGATAAAGCCTGTTATAGCAGCCTTACCTAAGGGGGTACTAGTAGAATCTCCGATTCACCATGAGAGACAGGGATAAAGCCTGTTATAGCAGCCTTACCTAAGGGGGGTACTAGTAGAATCTCCCGATTCACCATGAGAGGCAGGGATAAAGCCTGTTATAGCAGCCTTACCTAACAGGGGATACTAGTAGAATCTCACGATTCACCATGAGAGACAGGGATAAAGCCTGTTATAGCAGCCTTACCTAAGGGGGGTACTAGTAGAATCTCCCGATTCACCATGAGAGACAGGGATAAAGCCTGTTATAGCAGCCTTACCTAAGGGGGGGTACTAGTAGAATCTCCCGATTCACCATGAGAGACAGGGATAAAGCCTGTTATAGCAGCCTTACCTAAGGGGGGGGTACTAGTAGAACCTCCCGATTCACCATGAGAGACAGGGATAAAGCCTGTTATAGCAGCCTTACCTAAGGGGGGGGTACTAGTAGAATCTCGATTCACCATGAGAGGCAGGGATAAAGCCTGTTATAGCAGCCTTACCTAAGGGGGGGTACTAGTAGAATCTCCCGATTCACCATGAGAGACAGGGATAAAGCCTGTTATAGCAGCCTTACCTAAGGGGGGGTACTAGTAGAATCTCCCGATTCACCATGAGAGACAGGGATAAAGCCTGTTATAGCAGCCTTACCTAAGGGGGGGTACTAGTAGAATCTCCCGATTCACCATGAGAGACAGGGATAAAGCCTGTTATAGCAGCCTTACCTAAGGGGGGGTACTAGTAGAATCTCCCGATTCACCATGAGAGACAGGGATAAAGCCTGTTATAGCAGCCTTACCTAAGGGGGGATACTAGTAGAATCTCCGATTCACCATGAGAGACAGGGATAAAGCCTGTTATAGCAGCCCTTACCTAAGGGGGGATACTAGTAGAATCTCCCGATTCACCATGAGAGACAGGGATAAAGCCTGTTATAGCAGCCTTACCTAAGGGGGGGGTACTAGTAGAATCTCCCGATTCACCATGAGAGACAGGGATAAAGCCTGTTATAGCAGCCTTACCTAAGGGGGGGTACTAGTAGAATCTCGATTCACCATGAGAGACAGGGATAAAGCCTGTTATAGCAGCCTTACCTAAGGGGGTACTAGTAGAATCTCCGATTCACCATGAGAGACAGGGATAAAGCCTGTTATAGCAGCCTTACCTAAGGGGTACTAGTAGAATCTCCCGATTCACCATGAGAGACAGGGATAAAGCCTGTTATAGCAGCCTTACCTAAGGGGGGGTACTAGTAGAATCTCCCGATTCACCATGAGAGACAGGGATAAAGCCTGTTATAGCAGCCTTACCTAAGGGGTACTAGTAGAATCTCGATTCACCATGAGAGACAGGGATAAAGCCTGTTATAGCAGCCTTACCTAAGGGGGTACTAGTAGAATCTCGATTCACCATGAGAGACAGGGATAAAGCCTGTTATAGCAGCCTTACCTAAGGGGGTACTAGTAGAATCTCCGATTCACCATGAGAGACAGGGATAAAGCCTGTTATAGCAGCCTTACCTAAGGGGGTACTAGTAGAATCTCCCGACTCACCATGAGAGACAGGGCTAAAGCCTGTTATACCAGACTTACCTAAGGGGGTACTAGTAGAATCTCCCGATTCACCATGAGAGACAGGGATAAAGCCTGTTATAGCAGCCTTACCTAAGGGGGTACTAGTAGAATCTCGATTCACCATGAGAGACAGGTATAAAGCATGTTATAGTAGTCTTACCTAAGGGGGTACTAGTAGAATCTCCCGATTCACCATGAGAGACAGGGATAAAGCCTGTTATAGCAGCCTTACCTAAGGGGGTACTAGTAGAATCTCCGATTCACCATGAGAGACAGGGATAAAGCCTGTTATAGCAGCCTTACCTAAGGGGTACTAGTAGAATCTCCCGATTCACCATGAGAGACAGGGATAAAGCCTGTTATAGCAGCCTTACCTAAGGGGGTACTAGTAGAATCTCGATTCACCATGAGAGACAGGGATAAAGCCTGTTATAGCAGCCTTACCTAAGGGGGGGTACTAGTAGAATCTCCCGATTCACCATGAGAGACAGGGATAAAGCCTGTTATAGCAGCCTTACCTAAGGGGGGGGTACTAGTAGAATCTCCCGATTCACCATGAGAGACAGGGATAAAGCCTGTTATAGCAGCCTTACCTAAGGGGGGTACTAGTAGAATCTCCCGATTCACCATGAGAGGCAGGGATAAAGCCTGTTATAGCAGCCTTACCTAAGGGGTACTAGTAGAATCTCCGATTCACCATGAGAGACAGGGATAAAGCCTGTTATAGCAGCCTTACCTAAGGGGTACTAGTAGAATCTCCGATTCACCATGAGAGACAGGGATAAAGCCTGTTATAGCAGCCTTACCTAAGGGGGTACTAGTAGAATCTCGATTCACCATGAGAGACAGGGATAAAGCCTGTTATAGCAGCCTTACCTAAGGGGGTACTAGTAGAATCTCGATTCACCATGAGAGACAGGGATAAAGCCTGTTATAGCAGCCTTACCTAACGGCGTGGTACTAGTAGAATCTCCCGATTCACCATGAGAGACAGGGATAAAGCCTGTTATAGCAGCCTTACCTAAGGGGGTACTAGTAGAATCTCGATTCACCATGAGAGACAGGAATCAAACCTATTATAGCAGCCTTACCTAAGGGGGGGTACTAGTAGAATCTCCCGATTCACCATGAGAGACAGGGATAAAGCCTGTTATAGCAGCCTTACCTAAGGGGTACTAGTAGAATCTCCCGATTCACCATGAGAGACAGGGATAAAGCCTGTTATAGCAGCCTTACCTAAGGGGGGTACTAGTAGAATCTCCCGATTCACCATGAGAGACAGGGATAAAGCCTGTTATAGCAGCCTTACCTAAGGGGGGGTACTAGTAGAATCTCTCGATTCACCATGAGAGACAGGGATAAAGCCTGTCATATCAGCGTTACCTAAGGGGTGGTACTAGTAGAATCTCGATTCACCATGAGAGACAGGGATAAAGCCTGTTATAGCAGCCTTACCTAAGGGGTACTAGTAGAATCTCCCGATTCACCATGAGAGACAGGGATAAAGCCTGTTATAGCAGCCTTACCTAAGGGGGTACTAGTAGAATCTCGATTCACCATGAGAGACAGGGATAAAGCCTGTTATAGCAGCCTTACCTAAGGGGGTACTAGTAGAATCTCCCGATTCACCATGAGAGACAGGGATAAAGCCTGTTATAGCAGCCTTACCTAAGGGGGTACTAGTAGAATCTCGATTCACCATGAGAGACAGGGATAAAGCCTGTTATAGCAGCCTTACCTAAGGGGGTACTAGTAGAATCTCCGATTCACCATGAGAGACAGGGATAAAGCCTGTTATAGCAGCCTTACCTAAGGGGGTACTAGTAGAATCTCCCGATTCACCATGAGAGACAGGGATAAAGCCTGTTATAGCAGCCTTACCTAAGGGGGTACTAGTAGAATCTCCCGATTCACCATGAGAGACAGGGATAAAGCCTGTTATAGCAGCCTTACCTAAGGGGGGTACTAGTAGAATCTCCCGATTCACCATGAGAGACAGGGATAAAGCCTGTTATAGCAGCCTTACCTAAGGGGTACTAGTAGAATCTCCGATTCACCATGAGAGACAGGATAAAGCCTGTTATGGCAGCCTTACCTAAGGGGGGGTACTAGTAGAATCTCCCGATTCACCATGAGAGGCAGGGATAAAGCCTGTTATAGCAGCCTTACCTAAGGGGGGTACTAGTAGAATCTCCCGATTCACCATGAGAGACAGGGATAAAGCCTGTTATAGCAGCCTTACCTAAGGGGGTACTAGTAGAATCTCGATTCACCATGAGAGACAGGCATAAAGCCTGTTATAGCAGCCTTACCTAAGGGGGTACTAGTAGAATCTCCGATTCACGATGAGAGGCAGGGATAAAGCCTGTTATAGCAGCCTTACCTAAGCGAGGGTACTAGTACAATCTCCCTATTCACCATGAGAGACAGGGATAAAGGCTGTTATAGGAACCTTAGCTAAGGGGTACTAGTAGAATCTCGATTCACCATGAGAGACAGGGATAAAGCCTGTTATAGCAGCCTTACCTAAGGGGGGGTACTAGTAGAATCTCCCGATTCACCATGAGAGACAGGGATAAAGCCTGTTATAGCAGCCTTACCTAAGGGGGGGTACTAGTAGAATCTCCCGATTCACCATGAGAGACAGGGATAAAGCCTGTTATAGCAGCCTTACCTAACCCGGGGGTACTAGTAGAATCTCCCGATTCACCATGAGAGACAGGGATTAAGCCTGTTCTAGCAGCCTGACCTAAGCAGGCGGACTAGTAGAATCTCCCGATTCACCATGAGAGACAGGGATAAAGCCTGTTATAGCAGCCTTACCTAAGGGGGTACTAGTAGAATCTCCCGATTCACCATGAGAGACAGGGATAAAGCCTGTTATAGCAGCCTTACCTAAGGGGGTACTAGTAGAATCTCCGATTCACCATGAGAGACAGGGATAAAGCCTGTTATAGCAGCCTTACCTAAGGGGTACTAGTAGAATCTCCCGATTCACCATGAGAGACAGGGATAAAGCCTGTTATAGCAGCCTTACCTAAGGGGGTACTAGTAGAATCTCGATTCACCATGAGAGACAGGGATAAAGCCTGTTATAGCAGCCTTACCTAAGGGGGGGTACTAGTAGAATCTCCCGATTCACCATGAGAGACAGGGATAAAGCCTGTTATAGCAGCCTTACCTAAGGGGGGGTACTAGTAGAATCTCCCGATTCACCATGAGAGACAGGGATAAAGCCTGTTATAGCAGCCTTACCTAAGGGGGGGTACTAGTAGAATCTCCCGATTCACCATGAGAGACAGGGATAAAGCCTGTTATAGCAGCCTTACCTAAGGGGGGGTACTAGTAGAATCTCCCGATTCACCATGAGAGACAGGGATAAAGCCTGTTATAGCAGCCTTACCTAAGGGGGGGTACTAGTAGAATCTCGATTCACCATGAGAGACAGGGATAAAGCCTGTTATAGCAGCTATACCTAAGGGGAGTTACTAGTAGAATCTCCCGATTCACCATGAGAGACAGGGATAAAGCCTGTTATAGCAGCCTTACCTAAGGGGGTACTAGTAGAATCTCCGATTCACCATGAGAGACAGGGATAAAGCCTGTTATAGCAGCCTTACCTAAGGGGTACTAGTAGAATCTCGATTCACCATGAGAGACAGGGATAAAGCCTGTTATAGCAGCCTTACCTAAGGGGGTACTAGTAGAATCTCCGATTCACCATGAGAGACAGGGATAAAGCCTGTTATAGCAGCCTTACCTAAGGGGGGTACTAGTAGAATCTCGATTCACCATGAGACAGGGATAAAGCCTGTTATAGCAGCCTTACCTAAGGGGGTACTAGTAGAATCTCGATTCACCATGAGAGACAGGGATAAAGCCTGTTATAGCAGCCTTACCTAAGGGGGTACTAGTAGAATCTCGATTCACCATGAGAGACAGGGATAAAGCCTGTTATAGCAGCCTTACCTAAGGGGGTACTAGTAGAATCTCCGATTCACCATGAGAGACAGGGATAAAGCCTGTTATAGCAGCCTTACCTAAGGGGGTACTAGTAGAATCTCGATTCACCATGAGAGACAGGGATAAAGCCTGTTATAGCAGCCTTACCTAAGGCCGGATACTAGTAGAATCTCCCGATTCACCATGAGAGACAGGGATAAAGCCTGTTATAGCAGCCTTACCTAAAGGGTACTAGTAGAATCTCCCGATTCACCATGAGAGACAGGGATAAAGCCTGTTATAGCAGCCTTACCTAAGGGGGGGTACTAGTAGAATCTCCCGATTCACCATGAGAGACAGGGATAAAGCCTGTTATAGCAGCCTTACCTACCCGGGGGTACTAGTAGAATCTCCCGATTCACCATGAGAGACAGGGATAAAGCCTGTTATAGCAGCCTTACCTAAGGGGGGGTACTAGTAGAATCTCCCGATTCACCATGAGAGACAGGGATAAAGCCTGTTATAGCAGCCTTACCTAAGGGGGTACTAGTAGAATCTCGATTCACCATGAGAGACAGGGATAAAGCCTGTTATAGCAGCCTTACCTAAGGGGTACTAGTATAATCGCTCGATTCACCATGAGAGACAGGCATAAAGCCTGTTATAGCAGCCTTACCTAAGCGGGGTACTAGTAGAATCTCCCGATTCACCATGAGAGACAGGGATAAAGCCTGTTATAGCAGCCTTACCTAAGGGGGTACTAGTAGAATCTCGATTCACCATGAGAGGCAGGGATAAAGCCTGTTATAGCAGCCTTACCTAAGGGGTACTAGTAGAATCTCCGATTCACCATGAGAGACAGGGATAAAGCCTGTTATAGCAGCCTTACCTAAGGGGTACTAGTAGAATCTCCCGATTCACCATGAGAGACAGGGATAAAGCCTGTTATAGCAGCCTTACCTAAGGGGGTACTAGTAGAATCTCCCGATTCACCATGAGAGACAGGGATAAAGCCTGTTATAGCAGCCTTACCTAAGGGGGTACTAGTAGAATCTCCCGATTCACCATGAGAGACAGGGATAAAGCCTGTTATAGCAGCCTTACCTAAGGGTACTAGTAGAATCTCGATTCACCATGAGAGACAGGGATAAAGCCTGTTATAGCAGCCTTACCTAAGGGGTACTAGTAGAATCTCGATTCACCATGAGAGACAGGGATAAAGCCTGTTATAGCAGCCTTACCTAAGGGGGGGATACTAGTAGAATCTCCCGATTCACCATGAGAGACAGGGATAAAGCCTGTTATAGCAGCCTTACCTAAGGGGGGGTACTAGTAGAATCTCCCGATTCACCATGAGAGACAGGGATAAAGCCTGTTATAGCAGCCTTACCTAAGGGGGGGATACTAGTAGAATCTCCCGATTCACCATGAGAGACAGGGATAAAGCCTGTTATAGCAGCCTTACCTAAGGGGGGGTACTAGTAGAATCTCCCGATTCACCATGTAACACACCCTTATTTCCTGTTAAAAAGGCGAATGGAGAATGGCGTATGGTCCAAGACTTACAAGCTGTAAATGACGCAGTAATACCAAGGGCACCTACGGTGCCAGACCCACACACCCTGTTGAATGATTTAAAACCTCAAGAAAAGTATTTTTCTGTGGTAGACATTAACAATGCGTTCTTTTCGATACTGATACACCCTGACAGCCAGTATTGGTTTGCATTCACATTTCAGGGGAAAAGGTATACATATACGTGACTACCACAGGGATATTGTGAAAGTCCAACAATATTTTCACAAGAAATGGCAAGCAACTTGGCAGGATTTACCCCACCAAGAGGCAGTCAGATTTTACTTTATGTTGATGACATCTTGCTGGCGGCCCCCACCCAGCAAGATTGTAAAGAAGATACCATAGCGCTATTACGATTTTTAGCCGCTGAAGGACATAAGGTAAATAAAAATAAACTACAGCTTTGGAAAAAACAAGTCAAATACCTGGGATATGTGATATCCGAAGAAGGTAGAACATCAGATGAGGACAGAAAAGTAGCAATTTTGCAAGCACCAAGTTTTCTAGTTTCAGCACTAAAATCTGTTTCTTTGATCTCAGCACTTGTTCAGAAAAAAAAAAATCATCTGCTTTTACTGTACTTGTGTTTCTACCTACTTTTTTACTTTTGCATCATCTTAAAAGTACTCAGTTGTATTTATTACTGCTCGGTGTAACTCATTCTAAGCCTTTTGGTTTAAACACTTGGGCTTCAGACCAGTTGTTTTGCACTGAGAGGGTTTGTGGTCTGCACTGTAGTGGCAGGACAGGTAGCTTTCATCCTTCTAAGTTGGGAACTGCTGATTGAGAGCCCAGTGTCTGTTATTCTTAAAGTGAATTAGTTCTGGTTTAAGCACTTGGGCTTCAGGCCAGTTATTTTACATTAAGAAGGTTTGTGGTCTGCACTGTTGTGGGAGAAGAGGCTGGACTCTGCCCTTCTGAGCTGGGAATTTCTGGTTAAAGGTTTATAGTGCGTGAATATTTGAACTGTATCTTACTGAAATTGGTACACCTTGTTTGCTGTAGCATAGACTAGATCCAGGCCTGCTGAATCTAGCTTTGTTTATATGCTTGTTGTTTATTTGCTTGTTATTTCCCTGGAACGCTAATTCCACGTAATACGCGGCTTCTCAGCACTTCTGTGGATCACTAGTGATATCTGCATTGCTTACTGTACTTATTGCCTTGTTTCACTTGAAAGAAAGTTACTGTTTGTCATTTTTGCATTTAGGTTACCTGTAACACATTGCACTTAAGTTACCTGGCACTTGCTCACTAAAGCAATTATATAAGTCAGCACTAAAAATTAAAAGCACTACACCCTCACTCCCCACTGGCCCTGGTTTTCAATTATTAAGGAATTCCCAATATTATTCTAGCATGTCCAAAGGTCAGTTGTCAATCTCCTCTCCGGTCCAGCTGGTGAATCTGGGAATCTTGAGGCAATGTTACAACTGCCTCATGTACACACAACCCTCTCCTCCTCCCAACAAATTCCAACACATGTGAGAGATGCAACCATATAGCCAAACTGGAGGCTAAGCTCTCTCAACTCAGTACTGGCATAACCAGTCAGGAGGAGAAGGAAACCACACTCACTACAATTCCAGTCTCACATAGACCTACCACGACAGCAAACCAAACACATATTCACACAAAAACATACTCGGAGGCTCTAAATAAAGATCTGCCAAAGCAGCAGAGACCTACAAAGCAGACACCCAAGCAGCCGCTACCCCAAAACAAAACACGTGCAACACATATCTCACAAAGCCAGTGTGCCAAACAGTCACAGTCCTTAAAACTAAACAACACACCTGATACACTTGTAATAGGTGACTCTATCGTCAGGCACACTGACGTCCCGCTCACCAGGTTGAACAAGGAGAGGTTCATGGTGAGCAGCCTGTCGGGCGCTAGGATCCGCCACATAACACAAGCACTCAGGTCACTCCAAGGCAAGTACAAATATGACTCAGTCATTGTCCATGCTGGTGTGAATGACCTGAGACGTACCTCCCTGGACTACATGAAAAGAGACATAAAGGAGCTCTCTGAGCATGTAGCCCAGGCTGGTATGACCCTGACCTTGAGTAGCATCTTACCCTCATCAAGAATGATGCCACAATATGAAGACAAGATGATCAATTTCAACAATTGGCTTAAGTACTGGTGTCATTCAAAGGGGATCCAATGCCTGTCAGCTTGGGATGATATGCTCAACAAGCCACGATGCTTCGCTAGGGACAGCTTGCACCTGTCACCCCTGGGCTTTCGGATATTGGAAAAGGCTCTTGCTACACCCAAAGTTCCTTTTTTAGGCAAGGCTCAAAAGACAAACCCACCTCCATAGGTATCACAAGGGATAAGAAACTAAGAGTAATGCTACTCAACGCCAGAAGTCTAAACCTCAAGATGCACGCACTCGAAACTCTCCTTAGCATGGAGAACATCGATATCTGTGCAGTAACAGAAACCTGGTTCAGGGTTCCCGAGAGCACCCCAGCACTACCAGGTTATACCTCATGCCATTCTTTTCGGCCCCAAAACTTGGACCGAACCACAAAAGAAGGGGGAGTATCGATATTCATCAAAGATACCCACACCTCCAGGTTGGTGGCAAAGCACGAAGCATCAGAGACTATCCATGTGCAACTAACAGTGGGTAAAACTGCCTTGCAGTTTATAGCCTGCTACAGACCACCCTCCCAAACCCAGGAACCCCACTCAGCCTTCCTGAGAACACTGGAAAATATGAAGGTCTCTCCAAACACCATTATACTGGGCGACTTCAACTACCCAAACACAGACTGGGAGCATTACTCTAGCTCCAACACCCTAGCCCAAAGGTTCCTAGAATTTATAATCTCAAATGCTATGGAACAACTTGTTACCACTCCCACAAGAGGGGAAAACATACTGGACCTGATCATCACCAACATGGGGACTCTATGCTCCAGACCAGAAGTGTATCCCTCACTGGATATTCACATCCCGACCCCACCCCCTGCCCAGAAAACCACAGTGAAAAACTTCTCTAAAGCAAATTTCATACTCCTCAAAACTGAGGTGGAATCCTTCAAAGCCCCCGGGCCTGTGGAAAATATGGCCCAGACCGCAGAATCCTTTATAAACGCATTCTATGAACACCTTCAGGAATGCATGGATCATGCGATCCCAAATAAAACCAAGACCCAATCCTCCAAAGGCAGACGTCCTGTCTGGTGGACCCCAGCCATAAACAAACTATACAATAGAAGGAGAAAGCTACTAAATGATAGTGCAAAATCCCAAAAAGGGAAGGCATCACTGATCAGTATTAGCAAAAAACTACGGGTACACATAATATTGTCTAAGGCCAGCTTCGAGAGAAAAATTGCACAGGACACTAAGGATAATCACAAGGCTTTCTTTAGTTATGTTAGGAACCTGGGTGGTAATTCCCAGATATGCTCAGAATTAGTCCAAAATGACAAAAAATACATCCAACCCACAGACATTGCCAACATCCTAGCTGACAGGTTCAGTGCAAACTTCTCCCCCCCTCCCCACCAAAAGGGCAAATATCTATCTCAGCAGAGTGCTGCCCCCTGACATCTCAGATGCTCAGGTAAGAGCTGCCCTCTCCAAAGCAAAAAACACAGCATCAATGGGACCAGATGGTGTCCCGGACTGCGTCTTACATGAACTCCAAGAAGAGCTAAACCCAAACATAAAACTACTGTTCAATCTCAGTCTTACTACAGGATATGTGCCCAAAGAGTGGCGTACAGCAACAGTGGTCCCTCTCCATAAAGGTGGTGCCTCAACGGATCCTGGAAACTATCACCCCATAAGCCTGACTAGCTTGGTCTGCAAAGCTATGGAAAGGATCATCATGGACCTCATAAATAAAGATATTGGAGACCTACAGACACTGGATCCTACCTAGTTCGGCTTTGTTAAGGGCAGATCCTGCCTCTTAAACCTGGTTGATTTCTTTGAAACAGTCACCAAGGCCATTGACGAGGGGAAGGTGGTCCACACAGCCTACCTGGACCTCGCAAAAGCCTTCGATACAATACCCCACTTGGGCATTATAGATAAGCTCACCAGCTTAAATATAAACCCCTATGCCACTAGATGGATTGCAAACTGGCTCAAGGACAGAACCCACATGGTTAGAATTGCTGGAGCCATGTCAGACTCCAAACCAGTTACAAGTGGTGTCCCACAAGGCTCAGTCCTGGGACCTCTCTTGTTCGGTATATATTTCGGAGGTACAGGCCAACACGGAAGGACTGTGGCTGACCAAGTTCGCAGATGACTGCAAACTGGGCGCCATAATCGACTCTCCAGCCGACACAAGCATCCTCCAAAAGGGCCTCATAGAAACAGACAACTGGTGCCAGAGCCATGGCCTCAAGCTAAATGCCAAAAGTGTATAGCCATCCCCTTTGGCAAAAACAAAGTGCCCACAAATTACCACATAGGTGGTAATCCATTAAGTACAGAAGAAGTAATTAGGGACCTGGGGACCCAAGTTGATAGCAATCTCTCATTTGACAACCACGTGGCCAAAGTGGTTAGAAAAACATTTTATATAGCCCATCTAATCATGAAGGGATTCACATCTAAATCAGGGGAGGTCATCGTGCCTCTTTACTCATCCCTCATCAGGCCCATAATTGAGTACAATGCCCCTTTGGGATGTACCTTACCAGACACCTGCAGCAACTGGAAAGACCCCAAAAGTACCTCACCAAGAGGATCAAAGGGCTCAAACAGATGCCATATGCTGCCCGGTTAAAGAAACTCCAGCTCTACTCAGTGGCATACCGCCTGTTCAGAGGCGATCTGTGCCTGACGTATCAAGCCATGTCCAACCCGGAATTAATGGACATGCTGCACCTCAGAAAATCCAAATCCCATCGAGCTACACGCTCGAGAGACTTGAACCTCAGCACTGAAATAAATAGGACATGCTGAAGGGACAGATTCATAACCCAGAGGCTCCCTTCACTTTGGAATAAAATCCCAGTCCAGGTTAGGCAGAGTCCCTCATTGACTCTCTTCAAGAGGAATCTTGATGAGTGGATGGGAGATCGTAGGTTTACCCCGGGTATCACTTCTGTGTCACTGTTAGACAGAGGCACAGTATACTAACCTCGAAAAAGGGCATAGCAAAATAAATTTCAAATGGGTGGC
Organism: Protopterus annectens; assembly: GCF_019279795.1. NCBI lineage: Eukaryota > Metazoa > Chordata > Ceratodontiformes > Protopteridae > Protopterus > Protopterus annectens. The sequence continues at coordinate 1,903,846,691 of NC_056732.1, read as the reverse complement.
GAAAGCCAAACACATTCTGGCTAGGCTTATAAATGCCCTAGGGTAGATAGCCTAGTATGAACCTATGAACCTAAGACCCACTACCAAGAAGGAAATGATGTCCTTCCTGGGTACAACTAATTTTTGCCGGAGTTGGATTTCAAACTATGCCTTGGAATCTGCACCTCTGACTGACCTGATATATAAAAAGCCTATGGCAGCACAGGATTTGTTACAATGGACACCAGAGGCAGAATCTGCTTTCTGCAAACTGAAACAGTTAATAGCGTCCTCATTAGTTCTAGGATTACCAAACTACCATAAATGATTTTTCCAAACTGTAGATTGTAAGCAGGGTTATATGACATCAGTGTTAACACAGCAGCATGGGGACAAGCAATGCTCTATTTCTTATTATTCATCACAGCTAGACCCAGTGGCACAGTCTTTACCCCACTGTGTACAAGCAGTAGTTGCAGCTGCAATGGCAGTACAGGCTTCGGCCTCAGTAGTTTTGTTCCACCCTCTCACATTGAGAGTGCCTCATGCAGTCACGATTATTTTACTGCAAGAGAAGGTAGCATACCTTTCCCCTGCTAGGCTTCTTTCCTGTATGACCATATTGTTGAGCCAACCTCACATGACAATTGAACGATGTACGACTTTGAGCCCTTCTACCTTGCTCCCAACCCCTGCAGACGGCACTCCACACTGCTGCCTGCAGGTAATTGAGCAAAATACACTACCTAGAAAAGATCTCATGGATGTCCCCTTGGATGATGCCGAGGTGACATACTATGTGGATGGTTCGTGCAAAAGGGGTCCTGCAGGACAGAACCTAGTAAGATATGCAGTAGTTTGTGATACTGAGATTGTAAAAGCAAAACCTTTACCACACAACTTATCTGCGCAGGCAGCAGAATTGATTGCCTTGACACGGGCATGTACCTTAGCAAAGGGTAAATCTGTAAACATTTTTACTGACAGCCAGTACGCTTTTTCTACTGTTCATGTTTTTGCACAACAGTGGAAAAACCGAGGAATGATAACATCTACTGGCAAACCTATCAATCATGCACAATTTATTTTAGATCTTTTAGAATCTATTAAGTTACCTCAGAAAATAGCTATTTGTAAATGCACAGCACAGACCAAGCAACAATATAGAATTTCAAAAGGTAATGCGAGAGCTGATACAGCTGCAAAACAAGCAGCTTCTGAAGTATTTCTTTTAAATGAGGAAATACAACCCTCTGAGATTTTAGACTTAGAAATGTTAAAAACAATGCAGACACTCACTACGCAAGCTGAAAAACAAAGATGGGTAAAACAAGGAACAATTCTCGAAAAGGGGCTGTACATCTTTAAAGAAGAGAAACCAATACTACCATCTAATTTGTTTAGATATGCAGCTTTGTTGAGCCATGGGCAATGCCATGTCTCAACAGGGGGGATGGTACATCTGGCGAACCAGGTGTTCACAACGTACGGATTTACAAACTACTCTAAAAAATTTTGTTTGATGTGCCAAATTTGTAACAAACATCATGCACTAGGGGCGTTAAATCCCAAACAAAGGAGTTTCCCTACACCACCATATCCGTTTCACACTATTTGTATGGATTTCATAGAAATTAACAAATGTGAAAATAAGAAGTATTGTCTTGTCATTGTAGAAATGTTTTCCAGATGGGTGGAAGCCTTTCCAACTAAAAATCCAGATGAAACTATGGTGGCAAAAGTTCTTGTCAAAGAAATCATCCCTAGATTCGGCATTCCGGAAAGGATCTACAGTGACAATGGTACACACTTTGCAAACCAAACCATACAGCAGTTAAGTAAGCATTTTGGTATTTCTTTAAAAAATCATTGTGCATACCATCCATAATCTGCAGGGCTAGTTGAGAGGCATAATGGAATATTAAAGAATAAATTAAAAAAAATTAATAGCTGAGACAGGAAAGAATTGGTTGTATTGTTTGCCCCTGGCACTGTTGAGCATGAGAACTGTTCTGACTGCAAAAGGACTGACTCCTTTTGAAAAACTGTTTGGAAGGGATTATTATACACCCCAGTGGAAAGTTCTCATGCCCACAGACCAGGAAGCTGACTATACACTAGCTGAATATATGAGAAATTTGTTGAATTATAAACATCTGTTGCAGTCAAATTCTGTTTCAGATAAAGAACAAACCAAAACATTGGAAGTGGCAGTGTTCTCAGAGGACTGGGTTTGGGTGAAAAATATTAAGAAGAAAAACTGGACGTCACCAAGGTGGGAAGGTCCATACCAGGTGCTTCTTTCAACACCCACTGCAGTCAAAATCACAGAGTGAGCCTCATGGATCCACCTGAGGCACTGCAAACTAGTTAAGAACTTTGAACTGGACAAAAATCTTACCTCTCCATCAGGGCCCTCAGCACAAAGTCTGGCTACAAATGGGGGGTCAGATCAATAGGATGGATCAGTCTCAATCCCATTGAAGAAACCATCGGTGCCAAAGGTCCTATTAGGGCAGAGAGTAAGATCACATGTCAAAAGCAAAAATGATAGAATTCAGAAAAATCCAAGTAAAACTACTCGGAAGAGTCGTAGAAAACAGGAATGCAGAACAGCCATTTCCTCAGAAGTATGGCATAATCATCCTGTTAACTGTACTAGTGACAATAATCTTTTTGTTGTGGCCATTCCTTTTCCCAGCCACACAAACTGAACTGAATAAATGTGGAGAGTTGCACGTAGAGTGGCATCCAAACTTCAACACTTACCAGGCAATCAAATATCTGTATGCTGAGACCTTCAATGTTTCAAATTGCTGGATTTGCACAGCTTTGCCAACAGCATACGGGGGGTTATTGTTAACTTCAGTCCCCCTAGGAGCCAACAAGACCTGGGGAAATTTAGTCTATGATACAGCAGACGTTACATCACAAGATAAAGTAGCATTGCACTTGTCTGTTCAGAAGGGGACTGTGTGTTTTTACAAAAATGATACAGTTCAGGTGGGTTGGCACAATTGCAATTTGACTGTTCCCTATAGATGCTACAATAAAACTGATAGCGCAGGTTCCTATTGCAACACAAGCTATGATTCATTTTTTGAACTGATGCATAGGGCAACTGATGAAGTAAAACATAATGCTGACCTTTACAAACAACTGATTATAGTTGACAAAAAAATGTTTCATCCAGAACCAGGACATAGTAAAGTTACTACCATAGTAGAAACCACATAGTTATTTGGGA
>NC_056732.1:1903825709-1903842965 GCF_019279795.1 Protopterus annectens | reverse complement strand
TTTTTTTTACTCTCCTGTTGGCAATTTTTTGGGAGAAGTTTGCACTGAACCTGTCAGCCAGTATGTTGGCAATGTCTGTAGGATCAGTGATCTTCACATCATTTTGAACTAATTCTGAGCATATCTGGGAGTTTCCTCCCAGGTTTCTAACATAGCTAAAGAAGGCCTTATGATTGTCTTTTGAGTCCTTAGCTATTTTTCTCTCAAAATTTGCTTTGGATGATTTTATGAGAGCTCTTAGCTTTTTACTTATAGTGATCAGTGGTGTCTTACCTTTTAAGGATTTTGCTCTGTCTTGTAGTAGCTTCCTCCTTTTGTTGTAGAGTTTGTTTATGGCTGGGGTCCACCAGACTGGACGCTTGCCTTTGGTACAAAGAGTCTTTGTTTTGCTTGGGATTGCCTGATCCATGCAGTCCTGCAGGTGCTGGTAGAAGGCATTTGTAAGTGATTCAGCGGCTTGAGTAATGTTTACCGCCAGCTCGGGGGCCTTAAAGGAGACCACACTAGTCTTTAGAAGTGTGAAGTCGGCTTTCGAGAAGTTCTTTACTGTGGTCTTTTTTATTTCAGGTGGGGGGGATGAGGACCTCCAGCGAGATTAGTTTGTGATCTGATCTCACCAGTGAGGGGTATACTTCCGGTGTTGAACATTGTGCTCCCATATTCGTGATGATGAGATCAAGTGTGTTTTCTCCTCTTGTGGGGATGGTGACTAGTTGTTCCATGGCATTTGAGTTTATGAATTCCAGGAACTTTTGGGCTAGAGTGTTTGGGCTTGAGTAGTGTTCCCAGTCTATATTAGGGTAATTGAAGTCACCTAGTATGATGGTGTTCGGAGATACATTTATCCCCTCCAGTGTTTTCAGGAAAGCCATGTGAGGTTCCTGAGTTTGCGAGGGTGGCCTGTAACATGCTACAAATTGCAGAGCAGTCTTGCCTATGGTTAATTGCACCTGGATGATCTCCGATGCATCGTGCGTTGCCACCAATCTTGAGGTGTGTGTGTCCTTGATGAATATGGATACCCCCCCTCCTTTCTTGGTATTGTCCGGATTTTGGGGCCGGAACACATGATATGAGGTAAAACCTGATAGTGCTGGGGTGCTCTCAGGAGCCTTGAACCAGGTTTCTGTCACAGCACAGACATCGATGTTCTCCATACTAAGAAGGGCCTTGAGTGCGTGCATTTTGAGGTTGAGACTTCTGGCATTGAGCAGCATTACCCTTAGTTTTTTTTCTTTATTGTGTTCTAGGGTGGTAGGTTTAGAATTTGAGCCTTGCCTAAAAAGGCACTATGGGGGTGGCAAGAGCCTTTGCCAATATCCGAATCCCAGGTGACAGGTGCAAGCCGTCCCTTACGAAGCAGCGTGGCTTGTCCAGCATGTCATCCCAGGCAGACAGACATTGGATCCCCTTTGAATGACACCAGAGATTAAGCCAATTGTTAAAGCTGATCATCTTATCTCTGTATTGTGGCATCATTCTTGGTGAAGGTAGGATACTGCTCAAGGTCAGGGTCATACCTGCCTGGGCTACATAATCAGAGAGCTGCTCAATGTCTCTTTTCATGTAGTCCAAGGAGGTACGTCTCAGGTCGTTTAAACCAGCGTGGACAATGACTGAGTCGTACTTGTACCTGCTGTTGAGAGACCTGAGTGCTTGTGTTATGTGACGGATTCTAGCACCCGACAGGCAGCTTACTGTGACCTTCTCCTTACTCAGTCTGGTGAGCGGGACGTCAGTGTGTCTGACTATGGAGTCACCAATGACTAGTGTGTCTGGCATTGTGTTTGGCCTTAAGGGCTGTGACTGTTTGACACTCTGACTGTGTGGTCTTGTGTTGCAGGTGTTGTGTTCTGAGGTGGTAGTTGTTTGGGTGTCTGCTTTGGTGGCCTCTGCTGTTTTGGTAGATTTTTGATCAGAGCCTCCGAGTATGTCTTTGTGTGTTTATGTGTATGATTTGAGGTTGTGATGGTACTATGTGAGACTGGGTCTATAGTGTGTGTGGTTACCTTCTCCTCCTGTCTGGTCTTGCCAGTCCTATGTTGAGAGAGCTCAGCCTCCAGTTTGGCCGTATAGTTGCATCTCGCATGTATTTGTGTTTTGTGGGAGGAGGAGAGGGTTGTCTGTGTACATGAGGCAATTGTAACATTGCCTCAATATTCCCAGGTTCACCAGCTGAGCAGGAGAGGACACTAGCAATTGATCCCTCGACATGCTAGAAGGAATAGACAAAAAAAACTTAATAAAAGATTCCGGGGGGTGTGGGTGACCGAGAAATGGGGTTAGCCTTTTTGGGGTACTATCTATAACAAGAGTGCTGTATCAAGGTGATAAGTACTGTAGGAGCAAGTGCTGGGCTTTACAGATAGAGAATAGTCTACTTTGGAGTCAAGTAGAGATAATCTTTTTAGTTATAGGATACGCTGATTAGATCAGTAGTATAGTTCGAGGAAGGTAGTTTTAAGGGAAAATTTGAAGAGTGGACTTTAGGTAGCCCGAATAGTTTAAACCTGAGTAACCACCGCTGCCCTAGTGTGCAACGGTGGCAACTCCGCGCTAAAGCGCGCTTTATAGCAGGGGGCTGGAAAAGACAGGAAATTACCCAAAATGGCCAATAAACTACAAGTTACTGCCTTAAACCACTCCTCTAAGGACAAACAGGAAGCTCAGTACTCCCCACTCTCACTGGTGAGTAAAGAAACTTCCCCCTGACCAAACAAGGAAACTGGAGAAACACAGGAACCAAGACAAAGCCCAGGGATCAGCAAAATCTGGTCTCTGGAACACTAGCTAGGAAAGTATGGAAAACAAAGATATATATTTTTTTTGTTTTTTTCAAGATTTTTTTTTACAGAAAGGCAGAAAACACAATAAATGCTATAATTTTCGACTAATTGCTATCAAAAGCTAGTACACTTGAGTGTATTAGCCTGTAGTTTTACTTTTAAGCAAAACTTAAACTAGCAAGTGCAGTAAACAGTTTGAGCTTATAAAGACAGTAAAAACAGTGCAAACTTCGATAAAACAAGCAAAAACAGTGGTCGAAAGTCACAAAAGGTCGAAAAAGCCAAGAAAAATACTTAAAATCTGGAAAGGTAGTCTTTTCTGGTCTCTGCTGCTACAGGAACACTCCTGGCCACCACGAGGAGCTGTGCTGAGTTCTCAATAGCTGGAAAAGCCCAAAGCGCTTTATAGCAGGGGGCTGGAAAAGACAGGAAATGACCCAAAATGGCCAATAAACTACAAGTTACTGCCTTAAACCACTCCTCTAAGGACAAACAGGCAGCTCAGTACTCCCCACTCTCACTGGTGAGTAAAGAAACTTCCCCCTGACCAAACAAGGAAAATGGAGAAACACAGGAACCAAGACAAAGCCCAGGGATCAGCAAAATCTGGTCTCTGGAACACTAGCTAGGAAAGTATGGAAAACAAAGATATTTTTTTTTTTTTTTCAAGATTTTTTTACAGAAAGGCAGAAAACACAATAAATGCTATAATTTTCGACTAATTGCTATCAAAAGCTAGTACACTTGAGTGTATTAGCCTGTAGTTTAACTTTTAAGCAAAACTTAAACTAGCAAGTGCAGTAAACAGTTTGAGCTTATAAAGACAGTAAAAACAGTGCAAACTTCGATAAAACAAGCAAAAACAGTGGTCGAAAGTCACAAAAGGTCGAAAAAGCCAAGAAAAATATTATACAGTGTTTATATCTATAATGGCTAAAAGAATGGCAAAAGTGACACCAAAATTCATAGATATGGATCAGTGTGGTTTTGTGGAGGGGAGGAAAACATTTCACAATATTAACAGAACATTGACGATCCAGAGGGAAGAAAATATAAGGAAATACCACTTTTATTGCTGGGTCTTGATGCAGAGAAAGCATTTTATAGAGTAGACTGGTACTTCTTGAGCAGGGCAATGGAAGCATTTGCTTTCCCTGATACAATTATAAGGTTGATTAGAATATATGATGGGTCAGAGGCGCGAATTAAAGTGGGTGGGGTCCTCTCCCATAATTTCTGTTTGAGTAGAGGAACCAGACAGGGTTGTACACTTTCCCCTTTGTTGTTTGCATTATATTTAGAACCGCTGGCAAAGAAAATAAGGGACTCAGAAATTCAAGGATATAATTGGTATGGAAGTCAGGAAAAGCTGGCTGTATTTGCAGATGATAGTTTTCTATACATGACAAAACCAGAAAGAGACTGTACAGTGTTGTGGAACATTTTAAGACAGTTTCATATCCTCTTGGGATACAAAATTAATGAAGCTAAAACAAAGGCAGTAGCAGTAAATTATGTACCCACACATATTGGTCCAATAATATGCATATTTATGGGGACATGATAAAATGAAGTATTTAGGAGTATGGATTCATAGATTCATAGATTAGTACTAGGCTAATTGCCCTTGCAAGCCATTTTAAGCCTAGCCAAGTATCCCTTGTGAGACTCAAACCCTGCACCTTGTGTTTGTAAGGCAAACACCTTAACCACTAGCAGTGCCAGCTAAGGATATGTGTGAAGAGACTAAACAGTGCATCATACAAAAATTGAGAAACTGGAAGCTTTGTTTTATGGATATGGATACTAAGATACAAGCCATTAAAATGTTTTTAGTCCCGTTAGTCTTATACACAGGTCAGGCATACTTTTAGCAACCGGAGAAGAAATTGTGGACAGCAATTAAAAAAAGAGTTGAAGGTTTTTATCAGGGAAGGGAAGACAGCAAGGGACAAGTAGAATAAACTGATTCTACCAATAGAACAAGGTGGAATAGGATCACCTAATTTGAGGGGGTATTTTAGAGCAACACAGTTAAGGCTCTTATATGTAGCACAGGCAGAAAACTGTAATTCAAGACGGAAAGGGATGATTATGATGCAGGGACAAAGTTCAAGAAATAAGGAGAGATTGGGATTTTGAATGCAGATTCTTAAGGAGAACAACTAAAATCATACAGAGTATTATATTCATAAAATAGCAAGGAGTTTTCTAAGACCCAAACCAGTACGAGAATGGAGAAAAGAGATTTTGTCAATAGGGTTGACTGTGGTCAGGGATACAAATAATAGGCAAGAGGGGACTGGAATTTATTGGAGAAAATTGGCAAAGGAACAAAGGTATTGGGAACAAATAACTAGAAAGGGAAAGGTAACAGAATGGGAAGAGGCAAAAAATGTATTTGGACTGTAGGTTAGAGAAGGACTGATATCACAGTATAGGCAAAGGAAAATAAATAGGGTGCTCCTAAATGAAAGACCAGCACTGGTAGAGTTTTTAATAGAATATAGGACATGAGCTGCCATTAAAAAAAGAATAATTAGTAAAGCATATAAAATACTGCATGATAATTACAAGAATCAATCAGAGGAGCTTAGAAAAGATTGGGAAGAGAGATTGGATAAGCAATTCACAAATAAAATGGAGGGGATATATGTATATTCCCAAATATGCAACAAAGTCTAGAAGATTTATGATCTTTGCCTGGAAATGTTTACAGAGGCATTTTTATACCCCAAGTAGATTCCAAAGAATTTTTCCTCAGGTAGATAGCAAATGCTGGAGGTGTGATGGGAAAGAAAGAGGTAGCCGGGAACATGTTTTTTGGAGGTGTGATGAGCTGGCAGACTTTTGGGATTCCCTGCAGGCTGCTCAGTTGGAGATGCTGGGGGGGGGGGGGCAGATTGGACTGCCTGGGGAGATGATTTTCTTGAGTTATGCTACAGAATCGGAATTGCCTAGACATAGTAAAGCCTTTTAAGTCTAATTATGGTGGCTGCCAAAAAAGCAGTTACTAGAAAATGGAAATTAAAGTCTAGACCAACTTTACTAGAAGTAGTAAATATAGTAAATGAGATAAAACAACTGGAATTGTGTTCTTTAGAAAAGGGAAGGAGCAAACTACATAAAAAAAAGGGAATTGTGGCAAAAGTATATGCAGAGCAGGAATGAAGTTTAAGCGGCAGGATTTGAATGAGCCATATAATGCTTAACCAACACAATAACTAGAATGTTTATAACTGATTAGTAATGTTTACAACTACAGTTGTTTCAATGGTGTCTGTGATGTAAAGTGTTTACAACTAAAGTAATTTCATTTTATATGTTTTTCATTTATATAAATGTAAGATTGCCTTTGTCACATGTGGAAATTTAATAAAGATATTGGGAAAAACACTGGAATAAACTGTATCCCTAAATATGAACAATTAATTATTCATACCTTACATCTCTTTACTCTCCTGTCTTCACTCACTTCCTTACATCTATCAATTCTCTCCCTGACTGTCTCCCTCTCTAAATATACGACAAATCTGCATCTCTCTCACTTCATGTTGCAATTCCTGTTTTTATTATACTAACTGATTATTAATTTCTTTATAAACTAAATAAAAATTCTCTAAATATTAAATCATTGTCATGTAACTTGTATGCATTCTTAACCTATGTTTTCACATGATGTCTAATTTGGTATAATTAATTAAACTGTAGATGTTTTTGTATTATTTTGAAGACTGTAAAATTATTGTTCTTAAAATATTTTTGTAATACCTTGGAACTTTTCTCTCTAGGACTCCACTGAAAATGGGCCCCTACGCCCTACCCAGTCTAATTTTCCCAGTAATCAAATGACAATAAATAACTAAGTAAATAAATAAACATACTGTCATATTGGCATATGGATAGTAATGCCCTGGTATCCTCCTTCTGGCAGTCTATCAAAGCTCAGACCTCCACCCACTGCATTTTTTGTAAGGGTAAAGGACACTTCAACCTGCAGCACCAGGACAACCCTTCATACTCACAGACAGAACCCTTTCAGTTTTCTTGTGCCACAGTCAGAGAAGGATCCCTTAGGATATTGCTTTGTTCAAACTGCATGATATCAGCTGCAGATCTCAGATGAGAAACAAGTCTTAGGTTTTGTTTCCTCTCCATGTCTTTTGTACCATTGCTTGAGTGGTATATTCTGCTACTTTGACTGTGTTTTTTTCTCATTAGAAATGTTATATATGATTCTTTTTTTTACTTTGACCAGCACAGTAAGACCTGTTGATTAAAAGAATATTTTGGAAGTTTTGAGAGGAAAGCTTGTGGGTTAATGATTATTTGATCTGATTCATTGGGATTATATCACTTTAAATGATTTTTTTTTTCATTTAAATTGAGATATTGGAGCCATTTTGTATATTAAACATTTCTGATGGGAATTTTTTGTCAGCTTATTATTTATTTGTTGTTTAGTACTGTTTTAGACTGTATCTGTTAATTTTGACTGAAGCTAGCTCTTTTTAAACAGAAATAGGGGACTTTTGTGAGTGTATTTTGTACTTGTAACTGTGTTACTGAAACTGTCATTTTATTTAGTGCAGTCTTTAGAAGAGTAACACCTGCAGAAATAGACTTTAAATTGCTTTTGGCACCATTTTGTATGGTAAACATTTCTGACAGGAATTTTTCATCAGTTTATGATTATTTATTGTCTAATACTGTTTTCAGGGTGGCCACAGTGGTGCAGTGGTTAGAGTTGTCACCTCACAACAAGAGGTTATCTGGTTCGATCCTCGGCTGGGCTGCCTTCTGTGTAGAGTCTGCATGTCCTCCCTGTGATCACGTGGGTTTCCTCTGGGTGCTCTGGTTTCCTTCCACATCCCAAAGACATGCTGTAGGTGGATTGGGCACTCTAAATTGGTCCTAGGTATGAGTGTGTGTGTGTGTGTGTGTGTGTGTGTGTGTGTGTGTGTGTGTGTGTGTGTGTGTGCCTTCTGTGGAAGGTTGGACACTGGGCTGGCAACTTGACACTGTAAAAACTCTACTGCCAATCATGAGCGGACAGGTGATCCTCTGTGGCGACCCCTAACCGGGAAAAGCCGAAAGAAGAAGATTGTCTAATACTGTTTTAGGCTGTATCCATTCATTTGGACTGAAACTGGATTTCTGTACAGAATCAGAGGACGTCTGTGCAGGTATTTTGTGTTTTGAACTGTATTACTGAAAATACTGCTATTTTCTCAGTGCATTGTTCAGAATAGTATCCTTATAGAAATAGTCTTGATTGGTAGTTATGGGGATAATAATGGAATTTTCCCATTTTCTTACTGGTCTGACTATGTGGTCAGTATTTGGTACTGAGCTGGCTAGTTTCTTGCCTCCTAATTTGATGGACTCAGACCCTCAACCACCATCTTCAGCATCTGCACCTAAAACACGAAAGAATAAAAATATGCCTCAGCCTATGGCTTGTGACTCTGCAGCAGTTTTAGCTTCAGGTAGACTATCAGACCATTCACCTTCTGTTACCTCTAGGTCCCGTGGATTGTTCATAGCACCACAGCTGTGCATGACAAAAGGTTCAGACACACCATCTGGTGCTGTGCCATTACCTGCTGCAGGTATGAGAGAACCAAACTCTTTAGGTGCAGGGGAAGTCAGGGTGCAGAATCTTTTGCTAGTATTGATACTTTCCCCAAGGGGGTTCTCCCACTAGTGTAATGTATGCCAAAAAGAGACTGAAGACCCCCAGGGGGTGGGACAGCAATCTCCGACTGGTTTTTTTTTCACTTGAGATGATATTTTTGCCTATACCCATTGCTCAAGCAGTTAACTACTGGTTGTATACCAGGGTTATGACTAACTCTGGCACTTCCACCACTGATCAGTCTGCAAAGGATCCTCCTTGTGAAGGTGATTCGGTGTCTGAGGACTCTGATCACTCTGAGTCAGACCAGCTGGGTTTCTTCCTAGATGTTGTCTTCTTCCCAAATGTTGACTAGATTTAGAGAAGTATTCAGCCAGGAGTGTCAGGATGGGAGATTTGGTATAATGATTAGGGTGTTTACCTCATAGACACAAGGTACAGGGTGAGATTAGCAAGGTTTATGATCTCTTGGGAAGATGAGATGCTAGACGTTGAGACCTTTACTCCATTAATCCCAGCATTGGAGGATATCTTCACAAAAGCTTGTAGTTCACATCTCTTTATTATGGCTTTGCCTGGGAAATTTAGGGTATGCTTTGCCTTACCTAGCCTCTAAACCTCTTTGTCTGCTGACCCTGCTTCTGTGTCCCCAGTGACTTCTGCTAATAAGAAGACCATAACTTGTTCCAAATCAGTACCTCAAGGTAAACTAGGCAAGTGTCCAGAATCTCAGGGAAGGAAGAAGGTTTAGTCTAGCACAGTAGCTTTTTAAAATATTTAACTACCAGTGTTTTATGTAGAAGTTTGTGTCAAGATGCATGTACAGTCTAGACAAGTGTGTTGCATTGTTGCCCACAAAGCAAAAGGTATATGTTAAAGATATTGTCTCCAGTCTTTCACGGGTGTCAAAACATGCCTTAAAACGTGCTTTGGATGTGGCTGATACCATTTCTAGAAATACAGCATTGTCAGTGGTGATTAGGGGCATGGTTGCTTGTTCTCCTGAAGTTAAAAAATGAGATTTTAAATGGTCCTCTTGAGTCTTATTGGGTGTCTGGTACACAGTTAATCAGCTCCTTAATCACTGGGATGACAGAGATAAACTGATATAAGGAGTATCTAAAATATTTCATATTCCCAAGTTCTCCTCCTTTAAACAAGACAACTTTCAAAGGCCTAACAATAAAAGTCCCAGATGAACAAGAACAAAGGAAATAAAAGGAAACATCAGGGTGATAACTCAACCAAGCTGAATAAGAAGGGTTTCTTTCCTAAAATGAGTGGTTCTGGCCTAGAAATTATAGTTATTGGCTGTTTGGGAAGTTTTTCCATCTCTCTCTCAACTTTCTGATTTAAAAGCCTGCATTTACACTTATTTCCCCCCTTTCCTGTAACTAACCTAGTCCATATACAGATTTGCTGTATCCAGGAATGCTTGTAAGCTCCTGATCCCCTCAAGCTCTTCTGTGTTTGAGGGAAGCCTGCCAGCTTATCAGTGGGAGTAGTAAGCACTAGGTAACCTATCTACCACATGAGGAGTGGTTTCTGGTCCAGAAATTGTAGTTATTGGCCGTTTGGGCAATTTTTCCATCTCTCTCAACTTTCTGATTTAAAAGCCTGCATTTGCACTTGTTTCCCCCCTTTCCTGTACCTAGACCAGTCCATATACAGATTCTTAGTTTTAGCACTTGAATTTGCGTATTTGTGCTCCGCACTTGTTCAGAAATTGTTGTAAGCACCAAATAAGCTACAAATTACTACAGCTTTCAACCTTTTTCATTACTTAGAGGAAAACAGTTTTTGTACTTACTTTTCTCACTTGCTTAGAGAAAAACAGCTCTTGCACTCATTTTCCTCACTTGTCTAGAGGAAAATAGTTTTTTATTCAGGCATGTCCGAGGGTCAGCTCCCAGTGTTCTCTTCTGTCTATCTGATGAATCTGGGCATCTTGGGGCAATGTAGCAATCGCCTCATGTACACAGACAACTCTCTCCTCTTACCATCCAACACTACAACCTGCGAGTGATGCACTTATCTTGACAGTCAAGAGGAGAAGGTAAACACTTGCACCACACCACACTCATCATCATCACATAGTCCCACTAAACCTACACCACCAAAATTCAGACATAGGAACAGAAAAACATTCTCGAAGGCTCTCAGTAACAATCTGCTCAAGCAACAGAGACCTCCAAAGCAGAAACGCAAACAACCTCCAACCCCCAAACACAACCCAAATGACACATAGCCCACAGACTCAGTGTGCCACTCAATCACTGCCCATAAGGCAAAACAACGTACACAACACACTAGTCTTAGGTGACTCTATAGTCAGGCACACTGATGTCCCACTCACCAGGCTAAACAAGGAGAAGGTTACTGTCAGCTGCCTATCAGGGTGCCAGGATTCGCCACGTAACCCACACACTCAGGTCACTCCACAACAAGTACAAATATGACTCAGTCATTGTCCATGTTGGTGTGAATGACCTGAGAAGTACCTCCCTGCACTACATGAAAAGAGACATGGAAGAGCTTTCCTATCTTGTAGCCCAGGCAGGTATGACCCTAGCCCTGAGTAGCATCCTGCCATCGCCCAGAATGATACTGCAGTACAAGGACAAAATGACTGACTTCAACAATTGGCTAAGCTTCTGGTGTCATTCTAAAGGGATCCAGTATCTGTCTGCCTGGGACGACATGGTCAACAGACCATGATGCTTTGCCATAGATGGCCTACACCTATCACCCCTGGGATTCTGGGTACTGGCTAAGGCTCTTGCCGCCCCTACAGTGCCTTTTTTAGGCAAAGTTCAAATGACAAATTCACCACTGTAGCAGGAACAGGCAAGAAAAAACTGAGGGTAATGCTACTCAATGCTTGAAGTCTAAATCTCAAAATGCACTCACTCGAGGCACTCCATAAAATGGAGAACATTGATATCTGTGCAGAGACTGAGACCTGGTTCAAGGCTCCAGACAGCACCCCTGCATTACCAGGCAATAACTCATACCACACTATTCGGCCACTTAACCTGGACGGGAACACCAAAGGCGGAGGTGTGTCCATATTCATTAAGGATATCCACACCTCCAGGCTAGTTGCTCAGCATAATGCATCTGAGGTTATCCAAGTGCAACTAACTTTGGGCAAAACTGCAATCCAAATTGTAGCTTGCTACAGATCCCCCACCATGCCCCAGGATTCCCACTCCTCTTTTCTTGATGTACTGGAAAATATTAGGGTTCAACCAAACACTCTAATAATGGGCGATTTCAACTACCCCGCCATTAACTGGGAAAACTACTCATGTACCAACTCCTTCGCTCAATGCTTTCTGGAATTCATAAATTCCAGTAACCTGCATCAACTTATCCACATCCCCACCAGGGGCAACAATATCATAGACCTAGTCATTACCAACATGAGTGACCGGTGTTCCACACCTGAAGTCAACTTCTTGTTGGTCAGATCCGACCGTAATCACCCTAGATATCCACATCCTGCCCCCCCCTAAAGGAAACCATGGTAAAAAATTACTCGAAAGCCAACTTCATGCTTCTTAATGTAGACAAATGCACTCCATAAGCACTTACACGAGTGCATGGATCGTGCTATCCCAAACAGAACCAAGACGCTATCCTCCAAAAAAAGGAAGCCAATCTGGTGGTCCCCTGCCATAAAAAAATTCTACAACAGAAGGAAGAAACTATTGCAAAAGAGAGTAAAATCCCATGATTGGAGGAGCTCCCTGGTCAGCCTCAGTAAGAAGCTGAGATCCCTTATAAGATTCTCCAAAACTAGCTACGAAAACAAAATCGCCACAATCACAAAGCATTCTATAGCTATGTAAAGAATCTCAATGACAATACCCAGATCTGCTCTGAATTACAGCACAACGGCACGAAAATTACAGAGCCAACTGATTCGTAGATTCATAGATTAATACTAGGTTAACTGCCCTTGTGGGCCATTTTAAGTCTAGCCAGTTACTCCATATGAGAATCAAACCCTGCACCTTGTGTTTGTAAGGTAAAGACCTTAACCATTATGCCAACCTCCCACCCTCAACACACCCTCATTGCTATTCATATTGCCAACATCCTGGCAGATAGGTTCAGTGCTTACTTTACCCCCTTCTCACCCCCCTAAAGGGTCCATATCTATACAGGAAGAATGTAGAGTCCCTGTAATCACAATTACACAGGTAAAAGCTGCACTCTCTAAAGCAAAAAATACAGCATCCATGGGACTGGACAACATCCCAGGCTGCATTTTAAATGAACTTCAGAACAAACTGGCTCCCCACCTAAGCACCATGTTCAATCATAGCCTCACGTCAGGCTTTGTACCCACTGAATGATGCACAGCAACAGTTATCCCACTCTTTAAAGGGGGAGCCACCACTGATCCCGGGAACTATCTCCCTATTAGCCTGACGAGCCTGGTCTGCAAGGCCATGGAACGTATCATCATGGAGCTCATAAACAAAGACATTGGTAACCTCCAAACTCTGGACCCCACCCAGTTCGGGTTTGTGAAAGGCAGATCATGCCTCCTGAACCTGCTCGACTTCTTTGAGGCAGTCACCAAAGCTGTAGACGAGGGTAAGGTGGTTCACACAGCCTGTCTTAACCTCGCCAAGGCTTTTGACACCATCCCCCATTCTAGAATTTTAGCTAAACTCACTAAACTAGGTATAAATCCCTATGTCACAAGATGAGTTGCCAACTGGCTCACTGACAGAACCCACACTGTAAAAGTTGCAGACTCCAAATCTGACTTCAAACCAGTGACAAGTGGAGAACCACAGGGTTCAGTCCTGGGACCTCTCCTGTTTGGTATCTACTTCTCTGACGTACAGGCTAACTAAGTTCACAGATGACTGCAAACTAGGAGCCATAGTCGAGTCCCCAAATAATGTGGATATTCTACAGAAGAGCCTCACTGAGACAGATGCCTGGTGTCAGAGCCATGGCCTCAAGCTCAATGCTAAAAAGTGCATTGTCATCTCCTTTGATAAAAACTCTGTACCCATGAACTACCACATATGCGGCAGTCTACTTAATGCTGAATGTGTGATAAGAGACCTTGGGACCCAGGTGGACAGTAGTCTCTCGTTTGATAATCACATTGCCACAGCAGTCAGGAAATCCTTCTACATGGCACACCGCATCACAAAAGGGTTCTCATCCAGGAAAAAAGAGGTCATTGTTCCCCTGTACTCGACACTCATCAGACCCATCATAGAGTACAATGCCCCTTTTGGAATGTACCTCACAAGACATCTGCAGCTGCTGGAAAGGCCACAGAAGTGCCTCTCAAAGAGGATTACTGGCCTCAAACAGATGCCCTACACTAACCATCTAAAAAAAACTCAAGCTTTACTCCGTAGCATATTGTCTTCTCTGAGGTGAAAACCCAATCCCTCCAAGTAACACACTCAAGGGACCTAAACCTTGTCACTACAATAAACAGGACATGTTGGAGGGATAGATTCCTGTCCCAGAGACTTCCCATATGCTGGAACAAGCTACCCATCTATGTCAAGCAAAGTTCCTCATTAGCACTCTTCAAGAAAAAACTTGAGTGGATGAGAAATAGGAAATAAACCCCGGGGATCACTTCTATGGCTTTGCTCAACAGGGGCACAGGAAAATAACTTTCTTGGGTGACGTAAGCCAGGAAATCTTGTTGGCTAGGATTACATAGGCCCTTGGGCTGATAGCCTAGTACCTACCTATGAACCTAAAAAGGATACCTCCCTTCCCAACTTATGACTATGCTGAGGTGCATAATCCACCATTATCAAGTCCCCTGTCAAGTGCTTTGTCTCTCAAGTTAGCTGTCACAAGATGGCCTGGTTGTCGGTGGTTTCTGACAAATGAGTACTAACATTGTTGGTATGATTACAAATGGCAGTGGAAAGAACACTCACCTCTGCTTGGAGGGGAGGTTCCCCCTCATTTGTCAGAACAGACCTTGTTATTCTCTCCTATTCTCCAGCAAATGCTGGGCTTATGAGCCATAGAACCTGCACCTTCTTCAGAAAAAATGTGAAATTTCTACCCAGAATTTTCTTGTATCCCCCCAAAAAAGCAGTCATGGAGGCCAGTGTTGGACCTTTCTTTCTGAATACATTTGTCAGGGTCCCCAAGTTCATGAAGCTTATCCTGTAGACAATGCTTCCTCTGTTGCCAGACAACTGCTACATGGTGCCCCTCGACTTGAAGGATGCCTATCATCATATCCCCTTGCACATCACTTCAGGAGATATCTGAGAGTTCTTGTGTCTGGTTCACACTATTAGTTTTTTTGTATTGCCCTTTGGGTTATCCACTGCAGCATGAGCGTTCACCAAAAGCCTTGCTGTGGTAATGGCTCACCATTGGACTCTGAGCATTCTTGTCATACTTAGAAAACCAGCAGAACTAGGCCACCACAGAGTATTTATTAACTAATAAAACAATAAAATGGCATAAAAACAGCACAGATATAGAAACAGGGATAAGCGCTTTCAACTCATAGAGCCTTCATTAGATCCTCCATTACTGCCAGTACACTTACCCTTTAAAGTAAAGAGCAACTAATTAAAATTCATCTAGGAAGTCTTCTTCCTTTCATGAAATACTGCATTACTCTCAGTGCTCCTCCCTTTTGTAGCAAAAAGCAATCAAATAAAATTTAAATTTTTTCTAGGAAGTCTCCTCCCTTTCATCAGTGATTTCAAGGAAATCATCCCATTCAATCCAGGGAGCTAATCGGCCTGCAAATCAGCAATTCATCAGCTCTCCAAAACCTTTGTTTTATTTTATAAATCTCCATGCTGAAGATTATCATGTACTAATTCTAATGCCAGAAATGTAAACCTATGTTGTACATTCTCTTGGATATATTTAGACAAAGCACTGGTGTCCTTTCCTAGTCCAGTGTCACTGAGGTGATGTAGAATTCTATCTTTTTACTGCCAATTAGTCTTACCAACATAAAATCCATTACAGAGGGTGCAAGTAGCTACATAAATAATATTTTTGTGTTACAATCTGTATAGATTTTCAGCTGATATAATCTTTTAGTAACAGGATGTCTAAAAGAGTTACTACTGTTAATTGAAGCACATGCCCCACATTTCGTGTAGGGAAAAGTCCCATTCTTCAAGGTCGTTTTCTTTGATAGAAACCCGTTCTTGTAACAGAAAAGTCACTTCAAATTCATCTTATTTTTAAAGCAAAACCTCAGAACTTCACCCACTATGTCCTTTATTTTGTCATCCATTGTTAGTATATGACAATTCTTTTTAATAATATCACAAACTTGTGAGACATCACTGCTATATGTAGGCAGACAACTTAAGCCACTTCTGTTACTGTTATCTTGCTGTGATATGGAACAGGTTGGTTCTGATGTAGTATTCTCTGAAAAGTAAGGGCGTTGTCTTGTTCTTCTCATATTTCTAGTGGTCGTGAGTCCCTAGTGGCCCTCTTGTTGTCTATAACCATGAACATGAAGACATTTCATTAACTGTATAGTTTCCTTCATATATGCTTCATCAGTCATAATCTAGAGGTGCGAATTTACTGTCTCTTGATAATATATGGGTATACATGCGCAGAATGCATATTTGTCCTATGCAGAAGATGGTTCTTTCAGTGGTCCTTTTTATGTATCCATGTATTGCCTTGCTCATCTAATAATAATGCTACATCCAGAATCTCAGTTATTGGAGTGAATCTATGGGCATCAGATTGCAAAAAAGTGGTGGTACTTGCTATGTACTCTACAAAGCAAGAAAGTTCATTGTCACTGCCACACCACAGGAGAAAACTGTCATCAACAAATCATCCGTAATAAACAATATTGGCCCTCAATTCTTGGAATTGAAAATATAGTCAGAATCCCATTGGGACATCACTATATTGGAGAAGCTGTTGGCACATGAAGTGTCCATTGCCACTCCCCATTTCTGCCAAAAGTGCCCACAGCCATAAAAGAAGATGTTATTACCGAATATAATATCCAAAAGTAGACACAACTGTAGAGCAGTGTTGCCAACAAGTACATCACTGTCTTAAAAAATCCTTAGTAGTTCCAATGTCATGGTCATTAAGAATTAGATTTTTAACATCTGTATTGACCATTATAAGATCCATGGTATTGTTCAATGTTTGTACACAATGATACAGAGCATCTAAAAACAGTGAAGTGTCCCTTAATGCAGTAATAGCCCTGGGTAAAACTTTCTTTAGTTGTGAGCTGGCCATGATCATCTTTAGGGTTCTGAGAAACAGTCATTGTAGTTGTTTTAAACATTTCAGGATTTATGTCCTTCATTCTGACACCCACTTGTGCTCTCAGCCACTCAAAAATATTCCTTTGTTTAAAGTGTGGGTAATCCCTGGCTAATTTCTTGTCTTTACACTTTTTAACTTTGCATCATAGAAAGTATCAGTATCAGTAAATTGCTATACCAAACACTTGTCTCAAGATTGATTGCCAGGATCACACATGGTGGAAGGAATGAGTTTTGAACAGAATTTATATGCTGGTGAAGACTTACGAAGTAAACAAACCAATTCATATACTAGCAAGACACCTGAGCTACTGGCTAGATGTCAGGCAATCTTTCTTGAGGCAAGTTATGGGTATACTACTAACAGATTATTTTAAACCCTATGCGAGTGAAGCAGCTAGTTTCATTGAAACAAATCAGTCAGAATTGGAGAAAGCAGCCTTTCTGATGTTCCTAGAAAATATGGAAACCTTACAGCACAAGTTACCTTTCTATGATGAGTTAAAAAGTGTAAAGAGCAAGAAATTAGTCACAGATTACC
>NC_056732.1:1903738212-1903825209 GCF_019279795.1 Protopterus annectens | reverse complement strand
TCTGGGTCCAACAGCTAGTTTAATTTCAAGGATTTTCCAAAGCTAACTGGATTGAGGTTAACCACTTCTCTTCCTTTGTCCTTTGCTAACATATATGCATACAGTCTTACATGTATAATCCTCTGTCCAACAGGACCCACTGTTGATACATTTTTTAATACTGGCAACTTTACAAATATATTTTTATATTCAAATGCCATACAGTTCTAATACATTTGTAACAAAAACCTCTGTACAAATCATTTTGATATGCAAATGTCATACAATTCTAATACATTTGTAACATAAACATTTTGTGCAAAACAGTTTGATATTCAAATTCTATACACTTCTAATAGATTTGTAACACTCTGTAAAGTCTGAAGAGCTGAGACCCTAGAGGAGTCTGCATTTTATGCTTTGTATTTGCTGCTAACCAGATTTTATTGGATCCAGTGTGTGCTTATTTTACCTGTTTTGTGGGACTACATTGTGGATCTACTACTGGACTGGACTATAATTTTAATAAAATATAAAGGTAATCACTGGCTTCTTTCCTTGTGTGGTGATGAGCTATTTGTGAAAATCAGTTTGATATTCAAATGCTATACACTTCTAATCCATTTGTAACACAAGCATCTTGTATAAATCAGTTTGATATTCAAAGGACATATCATTCTTTACAGAACTCCAGCTAGCTATGCTGGCACTAGCCCATATCATCACATCTCTCCCACCCTGAAAGACTCAAGCTAGTTTTTTCAAGTGCCCCTTAAGAAATGTGGCTTGACAGAAATAAGCCTATCTGTGAATATGTTACCCCATTCCCTATCCTGAGAGTCCATCTGCACTGGCATTGATGACCCCACTACTATGTTGTACTGTCATGTCATATGCCAGCAATCCTAAGCTTCACCTTAATAACTTGGCATTTTGCTGGCTGGCTCTACGTAGCCATGTTAAGGGATTGTGGTCTGTAACTACAGTGAATTTCCTTCCATGCAGATAGCGCTGAAGTTTCTGCAGTGCCCATACTATGGCTAGACATTCCTTTTTTACAGCTGCATAACATTCCTCCCTGAGTTGGAGTCTATGGCCGAGATATACCACTGAGTGCTCTTCTCCCTCTGAGGAAACCTGGCTAAGAACAGCCCCACCCCATGGTTTGAAGCATTCACCTGCCCAACAAATTATTTGCTGTAATCTGGACTGGCTAACACAGGTAGGTCCTTCCAAAGCTCCTTCAAGCTTCTGGAATGCCTGCTCACAAGCTGGCGTTCACACTACCTCATCAGGCCTGCTTTTCCTCATCAAGTCTATGAGGGGAGCAGCTATTGTACTATAATTGGGAACAAACATTCTGTAGTATCCTGCTGCCCCTAAGAATGCCTTCAACTGCTTTTCCGTAAGGGAAGGCCATGGCTGAATGGCTTTCACTTTGGCAGGTTCTGGCCTGATCTTACCACTCCCCATTCTATGTCCCAGGTAGGAAATCTCTGCCATACTCACCTGACACCTACTGGACTTAATGGCCAACCCTGCCCTTTGCAGTCTGAACAGCACCTCCCTGATATGCTGAAGGTGCTCTTGCCAGGAATGGCTGTAGATGGCAATATCATCCAGGTAAGTGAGGGCATGATCTCCTGCTCCTGCTAGGATATGATCTACCAGCCTCTGGAATGTCGCTGGGGCATTTTTCATCCTGAAGGGCATCTTTGTGAACTCATACAAGCTGAAAGAAGTCACAAAGGCTGACCTCTCTCTAGTGATGGGAGTCAAGTGCACCTGCCAGTAGTCTTTGGTCAGATCAGTAGCCGTCAGATACTGATTTTCTTTGACAATAGCTCTAAATATCAAGCAAATAAAAAGTGTAAGGAGGGCAACTCTGCCTAGTTCCTCTGTTCAAACACAACTTATCAGAGAGAAACCATCCCACTTTAATTCTTGCCTCCAGTCCTTCATGTATCCTAATTAACCTTATTATTGAATCAGAGAATGCAAATGTTCCACTCCCTAGTCATAAAATCCCAGCTTACTCTATCAGATGCGTTCTCTGCATCAAAACTCACTAGCATCAACAGCATTTTCTTACATTCTACTTTCCTCTGGATCATTTTTACTCTATTAAAAATGTTTGCCCCCCAAACAAGCCACACTAATATGTAAATGTCAACATTGTTAACACCTTTACCATTGTTTTAGCTAGTAGAGACAAATAATTTATAACCATGGTTTAAATTTGAAATGAATCTGTATGAATTGGGTCTGATGGGTCTTTTCCACCTTTAATTAATACAGTCACCAGTACTTTCTTCCGAGTTGTTGGTGCTTCCCCTCATTTTAAAATACTGTTAAACAAAATCTTCCAGATCTTTGTTACTTTCTTCCACCATAACTTTCAAACTTCCAAAGGAATACTATCTGCTCGTGGTGACTTTTCAGAAGATTGATTATACATCACCATTTTTATCTCATCTCCTCCTATCATAACTGTTAGTAGTTGAGCCTCATCTAATTCTAAAATTGGCATAATTAATTCTTCCATAACTATTTAAATATTTGCTCTTTGATTTCCATGTTTCTCTGCTTTATACAAATTTTCAAACAATTTCCAGAATATCTCTAATACCTCTACAGGATCTCTGGTTATTTATTTGTTTTATATGTTCCTTAAGTTTGACAATAACCCTTTCTACTTTCTGGTGTCTAAGTTATTGTGCTAAAAGTTTTCATGCTCTAGTTATTATCAAAAATAGTTGCTTAACAACAAACTTTCTAAACTCATATATATTATCCAGACACTCCTTTATTTTCTCTTTTGCAGTCTGCATTTGTTCCTCTTATTGTTCTGTGAGATTCCCCTTATTCTGCAATACTTTAACCTTTGTCAGACCCTGAGAAGACTGGTAAAGATGGGTAAAGGCTGCTACCCTAGCCAGATAAGATTTTATAGATAATTCTATCATTTGTAAATACTGTGAAATGTTGAAATGCAGCCTTGCTTTTTAAATGAAATAATGTGTTGTGAAATGTTGAAGCTACATTTTTTCTGTCAAATGTTGATGTACATTTTCTTTGTGGAGCTTTTCTCCCCCCCAGGGCTCCAAACGGCGGGTTTTTGGGCCCAATGGACTATCCCTCCTAAACGCAACTACAATATAAATAAATAAATAATACAATGTGGCAACATTGCCATCTGCTATAAAGAAAGCTAAGTCAAGCATTTCTTGTTGGTCCCTTTGAAATTAAAATTATTTCATGACTGCCTTTGATGTTTACATGTCAGCTCCAGTCCGGCTAGATGAAGGCTTCCTGCCTATTGTTTTAAGGCTAAAGTTAATGGCCAGAATTTACATGTGGAATGTCCTTTATTGCTCAAGTGTAAAATAATGTAAATGCAGTTTCTGTCAGCTTAGGAACACCAGAAAAGTGTGAAATTATGTAATGTTTTAGCAGAACTGCAGTTTCAATTTAAACAGTGAGAACCAGAGATTGAGCATTTTTGTCTGAACATCCAACTCAGCACTCTGCCTGTTATCTCACGTAAGTTATTTTAGAAGTATGTTTTCTTGTAGGAATAACTAGAAATTCGAAAAATTAGACTAAGTGTTTTTCTGTGATGTCAGAACTGTACTACTGATTTATTTTAAGTATTTCTGTGTGATCTCTGAACTCTTTTGACTAGCACTGTGTAGTAGAAAGTATTGTCTTGTGGTTTTAATTATTTATTATTAAACCTTTTAACTGTGGCTGATTTGTGCAGAGATAATTTAAGCTCTAAAATACACTGCATATTCATAGAGTTTACTGTATAAGGCCACACCAATAGCTTTAGCCCTGGGCTATACTACCAATTGGATAATAATATTGCACAGTAATAATTGGACACCCTTTTAATGGCCTTTGGGTAGCTGATAAATATTAGCTGGGTGGTGGCAAGTGGTACTACTGTATGGTCTGGGTAAAAGGGGCACAGCTGGAGAACCTGTGCCAGTCTTCCTCAGAAGTGGTCTGTGTGGTTGTATAAACTCTTATCTCAAAGTGTGTGTGTGTGTGTCAGCTACTTGGGCAGGGACACAAAGCACTGGTTGGACAGAGAGGGTACTGGAGATTTAGTTTGCCCAGCTAGGCTGAGATCTGGACCCTATAGCTTCACCAGTGGGGAGTCTTATATTGGGGACCTGGGGAACAAGGGAGCAACCAGCCCCACACTGACTGTGATCTCTGTGTGCTCTTAAGGGAAATTGCACTTTACTGTGTGCATTTGTTATCCTTTCCTCATATATGAGATGCCTTCTCTGGTGTTAATGGTGAGGATTGTGGCTCCTTGACTGCTGAGTCAGGGCACGGGCATCACAGACCCTCTAAGTAATCCCTATTACCAATTAACCAATATCTTTTCACTTTCATTTCTACCCTATTTGTAAACTCCATTTTTATTTTATCCCACTCACTAGCCATCTCTTCCGAAAATATTTCTATCTGCCCTAATAACTTTCAAATAACTTCCACAGCCCATTTCTTACACTCCTCTATTTTTAACAGGTAGGTGGGAAAGTGACATTGTCTCTTTTTTACTTCATTACCCTGCATTTTATCTTAGGTTTTGTCAGTGCATGATCTGAAATATTTACTGGATATGTGCTGAAGCTTTTAATTAAATGCACATTCCAGTGAAATATAATTTCTATCTAGACTAGCCCAGTTATTGTATCTTTGGGAATAATATGCAAATTCTGTCCAAATTCCTACTACTGAATTTATATCTTCCATACCAAATATTTCTATAAATATCTTCAGAAATCTACCTTCACTTGTTAGATCTTCCCTTCTTGGTCCCCCTAACACATTCTCACTACTGAAACTCATATTCCAGTCCCCATCGCTAATTTATATTACATGCTGAAAGCTGATTATTTCTTCAAAAACTTTCTTAAGCATTATACTAGCAGTTTTTGGTATAATACAAATTCAAGCCAGTCTAAACCTCTTTCCTTGAAATAGTCCCTTGCTACCACAAATTCACCATTACTGTCTTCTCCTTCTTCTATCACTATTGGAGCCCCTCTTGCAATTAGTATAATTACTTCCCTTTTTCTTTGTGCCTGATATTCTGCTGAATATCCATTCTGAAATCATTCATTTGTCAAATCCACTTGCTCATTTTATTTATTTTTTTAATTTTTATTTATTTTGACATTCGTTAACCGAGTCAGTCCAACTGGGCAACAGCCCTTTTTCAGCAGAGGCCCAAGGAGAAAAGCTCCTAGTATTACATTACACAAAAGTTTTCAAATGACAGAGTAAAAATAAAAACAATTAGATTTAACAATAAATGTTAACATATAGGGTGAACAGTATGACAAGAATAGTCAGAGGAAAAAACATGCTAGAACATGCACAATGTCTTAAAACATATTAAAGTTCAAAAGTTACAAACAGGAGTAAGAAAAGAAACTGAAAACTGGTTATATGCAGGCAAAAATTAAACTTATAAATTATGAAAGTATACCATGAGTAGGAGATAATCCTCAGACCCAGATCACAATACATGTCTTCAGTATTACAGGCTGTGAGAAAGCTGTCTATTAATGGATTTGTAAGAGTGGGGAGCAGAGATGGTTGTTGTGAGAGAAGTAGAGGAGTATAAGATGAGAGGATGATGGGGTTAAATGGGGTGATTGCATAAGCATTACCAAGATTTATGAAGAGTATCTTTTAGAGCTATTTTAAAAGAATTGTGGTTAGGGATAGATCTAACACTAGGTAGTTGTTTATTCCAGGCTTTTGTCACTGAGTGGCTGCAGAGGAGTTTGCCAATATTTTTGTTGGGCACAGATACCTGCAGAAGATGCTGTTGAAAGCTAAGGAGGGCATGGTTGGACGTATAGGGATGGATGACCAAAAAGAGACAGGGGCAGGAAGAGGGTTCACATAAGATAGAATGAGTCATGAGAAGCTGAGGTAGTAGGATTTGATGATGAAAGGCCAGCCATAGGCTTTTTAAGGCCAGGCAATGGTGAGATTGGTAGGGGTGGTTAGAGGCAAATCTAGCCATTTTGTTATAGGTGAGTTCTAGTTTAGATAGAAGGTTGGATTGGAGATGTGTAAGAATAGGGGCGGCATAGAGTAGGGTGGGAAGTAGCAAAGCTTGTGCAAGGGAGAGCCTAGAAGTATTTGTGAGGACTTTTTTATGCCTGTAGAGTAGGCCTAACTTTTGATGAGTCGTTTTAATACACTACTGAGTATGAAGATTGAACTTTATCTGGTCATCTATAATAACACCTAGAAGTTTTTTTATGAGGTTCAACAGAGATGACAGCGTTGCTTTGGGAGGAGACAGTAAAGGTAGCTTTATGATGTTGTAGTGATTTAGGGAGGATAGTTTTCTTACAGTTAAGTAGGAGTTGGTTGGAAGTTAGTATTTTTTTTGACTGAGAACAGAGGGGAGATTTTATTCATGATACTTTGAATGTTCACAGATAAAATAGATAGGTTTTTGGTGGAATTGCATCGGAGTGTAGAAGTTGTGTTGGGGATGGAGCTTGGAGGGTAAGAGAAGTAAATAGAGATAGAGGAGTTAAGGTCAACTCCTGGGTTGGGATGAATGTCATCTGACAGTATTAGGTTTAGAATTAATACTTTAAGAGAAATGTGATGGTCATAATGGAGATTTTAGTTTTAAGCGGGAGTGTGGATAGAGGGAATATTTTTACTTTGTGCAAGGAATAGCCAGAGAGATGAAAAACAGAAGGGGAAATATGGATAGAATAGGCAGCAGAGTAATTAGTTTGGAAGTAGGAGAAAGTAGGGGAGGAGTAACTGTGTACTAGAGTGCATTGATAAGAGGTGGCAATGGAGGTAAGATGAGTGGGAATGGTAAGAATAATTAGTAGGAAAGTGTTGGAAAATATAAGGTTTGGGGAGATAGTGTGACAGGCAAGGGAAGAAGTCAGATTGTAGACTGAATAACTGAATGAAGTGGAGTTGAAGTACAACTATATAAAGGACTTTAAGCTGATAGGATGATTTAAATATGGAGGAAGTGTATGCTGATTAGAAGAGTTAGAGAGGAAGTTGGGTGGAGAAAGGAGGTGTGGTCAGTGGGGTTAAAGTATAAATGTAATGAAAGTGGGGGTGAGTGGGAATGGGGTAGGATAGAGGAGTGGACTAAGCCTGGGCAAACAGAGCAGGCTGTACCCAGTTCGAGATTATTTGCAGTGTGCCAGAAAAACTAGCAGAAAGGTAAGAAACCTGAGCTGGGTAAACTAAGGAACTGTTGGAGTCTTTAGAGCAGAAGAGACACTGTAGCTTAAATGTGGAGAGAGAGGGAATGAAGTGCAGGAGAGCAAACAGACAAGCTGAGCGGCAATTACAGTAAGAACACCATAAGCAAAGGAAGCAATTTAGAAGAGGGGGATATAATGCTAGGAAGCTTAAGATATGAACTGTTAAAGTGATAGTACTGTGATTGCAACAGCTGTTAAATATAGGCTAAAGTCTGAGCTCCAAGTAAGTGTTAATAAGTTGTAGTAGAATGGGAAGGGCAGGCTTGAGAAGTGTTAGAAAATAAGGGGAGGGAATACCAGAGCATCCTGGTGGTGTGCTGCACTTCACAATAGTAGAAGCATAGAGTAATCTATAAAAATATTAAGTGAATGTACATTAAATGACTAGCAGCGTGAGTGCTGCGTGTGATGCAAGGTCAGTTGGTTTAACTAAAATCACAGAATAAATTCACTGTGGGTACAATTAGACTGACAGAGAGAATAATGTAAGTGATATAACACTTGGTTAGCTTATAAGACAGTACAGGGAAATATAGTAAGAAGTGAGCAGCAGAGAGTGGAAAAGCCATTAGGGAAGAGGTAGTCCTATGAAAGAGAGGACTTGTGAAGAGATATGCATTGGGTGAGGGTAGTATGCATAGAAACGAGGAAGAATAGATATTTAGCAAGTCAACAGTGGGATAGAGGAGGGATAGACAAATAGAATTAAAGTCAGTAGTCTCACGTAAATAAAACAACAGATATAAAAATTCACAGGGTCCATAGACACAAAAGTAGTACAAGCATTCAAAATAAACAATGAGCCCACAATCACAATATTCAGTACAACCAGCAGTAAATATATTTTGATTAAGAAGTTTGTGCAAGTTTGACTGCATAGCGAACTGTATACAAACATGACTAGTTTAAATGTCCTCACAATAGATTTCTTTCCTAATGTGTCTTTTGCTGCATTGAATTTGCACTCTGCATTTCTTGAATTACTTTAGTACTCTTTGCATTTTGTCTATACCTGTAAGGCCATTTACATTCTAGGATAATATGGATAGCATAGCCATTATGAAAAAGCTACTGTTTCCATCTATTATACATGACAGTTTTTTGAATGCATATTTCCAACTTTTGTGTTACACGCATAAAGTAATGCACAGTTATTTCTTTTATGTCCAACAGACTTTTTGTTTTATTGACAACCCACGAACAAAAAACTAAATAGATTTTTAGAACACCCACATCTCCTATTAACTTAGAACAAACAGAAAATATATGTACATCTTCAAAAAATGAACCTGTTAAATAACAGTGTAAACTAGAGTGCTGTTACAGCCCAATGGGGAACTCCATGATGAAGTCCAGTATTTTAAAGGACAAATGTGCTTAAAACAAGAAAGTACATGCAGTAAAACTGGGTCCACTTATTTATTGTTTTATTGCTGGTTAAGCTATACAGTTTTCTAGTTTGTGGTTTATTTAGTTTAATTTACAGTCACTATGCCATCCAGTGATGTCAGCCTTTGTTTCCTCCCGGTGACTTGGATGAACTGAATCATAGTGTGACTAATTTGACACTGTTAATACAGCAGCTCACACAACTTGCACCTTCCACTGAAAGGAATGTACACTGTGTGAATTTTGAGTTGCCCTATTATCACAACATTCAGAAAGACAAGGATATACCACCTGGGCAATGGCCCCAAGTAACATATGGTATGGAGATAGGTGTTTTTAATTCATTATTGAATTATAAACCAACATAAGGCGATTTTGGTCTATATGTTCATAACCTTAATGAATGGCTTCAAAACAACTGGATTTTACTTTTCAAGTACAATGGTCAACTAATTCACTCGAGTTTGAAAACAAGTTGTTAAAATTTAGGAAATTATAGTTTGGAAAACACTTATTTTTGCTGAGTATATTAAAGTGGGTACCAAAGGGGCTTCAGTCATGGAAGTTCCCACAAGGCTGCAACAGCATTCCATTTTACAACATGATTGATTACATATGTTTGATTGACATGGGAGTGACTTAATGGAATTTCTTATTGAACAAAATTTAAAGTATATGGAGTAACTCAGTGTGGAATTTTCAGTACTGGATAATTCTTTCACCCAGGATTTATTGTACAATGAATACAAGAACCAACATTTAAATATTTTTAAGAAGGTTGATTGTGATTTTTAAGAAGGTTGATTGTGAATGTGATCACACAAAGGTGAGAAAATAAAGAAATTTGAATGGGATCACATGAATTATAGTAAAGTAAGGCATATCCTATACCTCCTAATATACAAAGTAGTGTTGATTCAGGGTTGGCCAGTGGGTCAGATGAATGGCTGTCTAACAACATGCAGAGAGAAGATGATAATTTTAATGTACAATCCCCTTTACATTATCCTCCTCTCTGATGTTTGGATTGATTGAAAAGCAAGAGGAACACTCATCAGTCAGAAGCAGAAGTAACAATTCCCCCATGGCCAGCCCCCTCATCTATTCAGGCAAGTATCAAATCCAGGAGGCAGAAACAATTGTACAGATGGAACATTAGATTTGACAAACTTTGTAGATTTAACAAACTTTGTAGTAATGCAATATCCAATGAATCTGGTGATTTCAGGGTATACAATTTTAGTTCATATGACATTAATCAGGTGCATGCTGATTTATTTTGTAAAGGTTTTTCTTTTGTACCAGCAAAACAAGCTAACATCACTGATATATTAAGTGATTTAAAATTATATGTTAGGAAATTGAACAACTGAACTTAAAAATGATACTTGGATTACAAAAACCTAAATATGATGTTCAACATTCTTTCAGAGCACCTAGTACCAATAACCTCCCACTTCATCCACATTTGCAGAATTATGTGCAAATGTAAGAAAATGATATTCGATATATGTTAAAACATCAGCCAGTGAACAAATGCTATAATTTGACTTTTCAGCAAAAGAAACTTGTAGATGAAATTTGCTCATCTGGAAATTGAAGGACTGTGAGACCTAATAAAGGGGGTAGCCTTGTTATAATGGACAAATCTGATTATGTGCAAAGGATGCACAATATATTGTTTGATGATACATACAGTGAAATATCTCTAAATAAAGTACACTTCGCATACTGGAAAATTGATGTATTATTGTATAATATGGTTATGCAAGGACAAATTAGTCCAGAAGATCATAAATACATGTCTATTAAGAAATTCTTTATGCCCATAATTTTTGGGTGCCTAAAATTTACAAAAACCTATACGATCTTGCACTTAGACCTATTGTAATGGCAGTACTTCTAAAAAGCATTCTACTGTGAAATATCTTGATTACCACATCAAAAGAAGCATCCAACAAATAGAACACCTATGTGAAGATTACTGGGAATTTCTCATGAAATGTAACTAAGTCGACAATACTGACAACATTATTTTTCTTACAACTGGCATAAAAGATGTCTTTACAGTGATCCCACACAAGGTAGGTTTAGACAGGTTCTTAGTTCTCAGATTTTCTTAGAGATGAAATGGAGCTACAAAAAGATAAAATTAATATTTATATCCAATTGATGGAAGTGGTGCTTAACAACAATTATATTTTTTTAGAGAGCCAACGTTTTTCAACAACTAAAAGATGTGACCCACTGTATGCCAACATCATGATGACAGAATGGGAACACAAATATATATTTAACAGTAAATTTACTGCATCATAGAGTTTATATACATGATACTTTGATGGTATATTTATCCCTTGGGTTGATGAAACAGTCAACATCCAGGAATTCATTGAGTATATAAATCAGACTACAAATTTTCTTAACTTTACTTTCAAAGCAGAGGAGCATTATATTTCTTATTTGGATGTTTTGGTCAAGAGGGATTATATTAGACATACGTTAATTTCTCATATTTATAGGAAACCAAGTTATTCTAATGCATTTTCACATAATACTAGTTGTCATCCTTTTCATCAGAAAAGAGCTGTTGTTTAACTGGTCTGAGCAGCTTGGATGATTTCATTGTATGATGCCTTTATTAAGGAATGCCAGGTATTAATACTGTAATCAATGACGTCAGCACAAAAAGGAGAACAGGGTTCCCATTATTATCCCATGAAATTAATGCAAGGAAAATAAATCAAGAGGGGACAACTCAAAGTGAGGGCTTTAATAATTTAGTTGTTACAAATAAAACTGATGATGGGAGTCAGCAATCAGAATTAATTAAATCTTATGATGTATCCCTTACCACTACCTACTCATTAGATAGTGAAAGTATTGGTGAAATCATTCATAAAAATTGGAATTTGATTACTATTCATTTTGATTGACATAACCACTTGGGTAATAAAACTTAAATAATTTACAAAAGGGGTAGATGTTTCAAAAATATCTTTGAGAATATTAAAGAGTATAAAAATAATGGTCCTTGTATGATGTCTAAGTGTGGCTGTTGTAACTATTGTAAATATATAAAACTAGGAGGGTCCATTATAGTTACACAACAGACTATTAAAACCACAGGAAAATTTAATTGAAGCATGTAAGGTGTGGTGTAGCTAGCTTTATGTCTGCAATTTTATGTTGGAAAGAAAGAACATAAAATTAAAGTGAGAATAGATGAACATATATATACAGCATAAGGAGGAAAAGAAATACAAATGCATTTACAAACATGTTAGCCTTTTTCCTACTCATCAATTATAGTTTTAATATTAGAAAAAAATGAATCAGGGGTGGTCCATGTAATCTAGCCTTA
Organism: Protopterus annectens; assembly: GCF_019279795.1. Classification (NCBI taxonomy): domain Eukaryota; kingdom Metazoa; phylum Chordata; order Ceratodontiformes; family Protopteridae; genus Protopterus; species Protopterus annectens. The sequence goes on along the minus strand of NC_056732.1, from coordinate 1,903,813,188 downwards.
GAGAAAATAGATTATGGTGGCAGATGAAATTATAAGTCACCATACCACCCATTCTCGGAGAAATGTTATTTATTACTTGTTTTTTAAAGTTAAAACCTTATCAAAAATAAAATATTGTATAGGCAGTAATCATGACATGACTTTTTTTATGTTCATATGTGTTACTACACCTATTTACTATTTTATTGCTGTTTATTGTTATAGGCATATGTTTTTAAGGGGAAGTGCAATTTTATTAGATGATATGGTCATATGACATTGTTTTAGACTTAAATGTTCTTCAGAGTGTTTTATAGTTTTCTGATGAAGTCCAGTATATTTTAGAGCAGTGGTTCTCAACCTTTGTGAAGCTGGGCCCAGAAATTCTTTTTTATAAGATGAGAGCCCAGTCCCAACAAATTTACTCATAAATACCTTTCCAAAGCAGGAGGTTGTCAAATTGTCAGCAAAATACTTATCACATACACACATCAAATATTTATAAGAAAAGTATCTAATTTAAATAAAAATAAATGTATGAATCTCTGAATTCTATACACTAGTTCCAACAGTAACTAACATTTTGAATGTAAAAACACAGCACTTACAGTTATTAACAAAGAGGTTGCTGCTAGCAAATAACTTTATTTCCAGATGAAACAATGAAATATAAATTGCCTGTTGCCCTTGAAGAATAAATTCCCTATGTTACATTAAAAATGATAAGCTGGTAATACTGTAATAGGGAATGGATGGCAAACTGATAACAGGTTAATAGGTATCTCCTCCAAAGGAGGACATACTTAGGACTGTAGCATCCACCAACCACCCTCTTTAAAGTACAACATAGTACAGTAGCAGCAATCCATTTACACACTGCGGGATTTGAACCCACAGCTTTCTGCATCAAAAACAAGTATATTACCTGTTGTGCTACTAACAAAGCTGTTTAAATATTAAAACACAATAGTGATATCATTTGCTAAACCACTGTTGCACGTTGCAAACGGACTTGGAAGAAGCAGCACTAATCTTTTCTCCCAAAACTCTCAGCTCCTTGTAAAACGCACTTGACACTCCCCTATAGCTCTCAACTTTGTAACACCAAAAATCTGGAAAAAGCCAAAATTTACTTGGGGGGGGGGGCAAAGGCCCAAAACCAGGGACACATTTTAAACATTGCTTGTATAATCTTAGAAAGTTGCTAGAATAAACTGTTTTGTGTTGCCATGCATTTCCTGAAAGATAGGAAGACTGAAACTTAAATGACTATGATTATTTAGTGAATTCAGTCCTCACTGGTTTACTACACAACCACAAATTTTAACAGGAACAGACCAAAACTATGAGCCAAAAATCAGATATAGACCCAACTCCTTAAGTGGTGGAAGGGGTAGAGAACTCAGGCTCTTCTTGCTTGTACTGTAAGGTACAGGGTTTGAACCTGAGTAACACTAACCACCAGCACCCCCCCCCCCAAATGGGACATTTTTACACACACACACACACACACACACACACACACACACACACACACACACACACACACACACACACACACACACACACACATACAAACATACACACCCTTGTGACTTGTAGATTTAGCAAAGAGGAACCTGAATTGAACACTTAAATAGGCAGATTCAGCAATGAAATCCACTTAATTGCAGAGGCAGTGCAGCAATAAACAGGTTTTCTTTCAGTGACCGTCCCTCTTGCCCCTCCCAGCTGCGCTACTCACAAATCACTCTCACTCTCTTCCAATCTCTTTCTCTCACACACCCACTTTCTCATTCATACATGCATTCACTCACACATTGCTCTCACTCTCTTCCGATCTCTCTGTCATACACCCACTTTCTCATTCATACATGCATTCACTCAAACATCGCTCTCACTCTCTTCCGATCTCTTGGTCTCTCTCCCTCTCTCTCTCACACACACACACACACACACACACACACACACACACACACACACACACACACACACACACACGTGCGTGTGTGCATGCACAAACACACACAAAGTCTCTCACTCTCTGGAACTGTAGCCAGTGTTTCTAAATTGCTTGCGGCCCGGTATAAGTGATACCAGGGCCCAGTACCGGGCTGCAGCATGATGGCTGAGAAACACTGTTCTAGAGGATTAAAGTGCTTAAATAAAAAAAATGCACACATTAATGCTGGGTCCACTTCATTTTTGTTTTATTGTTGGTTAAGTTTCCTTGAAATGGTCTTTTACTACCACAAATCTAACATTATTGTCTTTTTCCCTATTCTGTCACTACCGGAGCCCCTCTTACAATTAGTATAATTACTCTCCTATTTCTTTGTCTCTGATATTCTGCTGAATATCCATTCTGAGATCCTGCCTTTCTCAAATTCACTCGCTCATTTCTTTCCAAATGTGTCTTCTATAGCAATGCATTTGCACTCTGCATTTTTTAAAATACTTCAGAACTCTTTGCTTTTTGTCTATACCCGTAAGGCCATTTACATTCCAGGATAATATGGATAGCACAGCCATTATGATAAAAAGCTGCTGTTTCCATCTATTATGCATGACAGTTTTTTGAATGTTATATTTTCAACTTTTGTGTTACATGCACAAATTATTGTTTGGCAAGCTGAACTTTTATACAGTTATTTCTTTTCATCGCCATTTGAACTATTGTCCAGACTTTTTTTTAATGACAATCCTCAAACAAAACACTAAACACATTTTCAGAGCACCCACATCCCCTGTTAACTTAGAACAAACACACAAAACCATGTACATCTTCAAAAATGAAGTTAAACCCTCCATATAGGAAATGATTAACCCAAATTGACAGCTACACCCACAGGCATTACCTAACCTAAAATTAAGGTTACCCATGCTAAAATGCATGCTACAGCTTGATTTCTCACTTAAACCAAATGCCATCCATTCTTTTCTTACCTTTATTCCCTTCCCAGCTGTGAAAAAAAGAAGTTATGTTCTTACCATAACATTCCATCTGTGTTGTTGAACTTCATTCATTCCTGACTGTTTGGTCTCGGTTCCATCCTTGGAACAAACTCGGCTGTTACATCAAGCTCAAGCCAGCCAGAAAATTTCAACCCAAGTCTACCCATACTGCCTCTCTTCCCTTCCCATCAGATTGAGTTTCCCCCGTAAAATAGAAAAATGTGAAAGCCTTGTCTGAGCAACTACCCTACTAAGACTCCAGGACTAGTTCCCAGCCTTCAAGAGCCTTTTGGAGGGTGGGGTGTCAAGAATGAATGAAGATCGACAACACAGATGAAACGTTATGGTAAGAACATAACTTCTTTATGTTATGTTGCCAATCTTCATTCATTCCTGACTGTTGGGACAGAGTCCCTAGCTACTTTATGCCTCAGAAGACCCTAAGGAAGGATATGCATGAGCACCATAGAGTCAAAGGATGCTCTTCCCCTGGAGACCATATGCAATTTGTAATGAGTGATAAAGGTATGGGGGGGGGGGTAGTCCAAGTTACCACTGCACATATGTCATCCACAGAGGCTTTGGAATGAAAGGCTGCTGAAATGGAAACTGATCTGGCAGAATAAGCCCTAACTTTTGTTAATAAGTGCAGCTTACTTTGGTCATAAATAAAGGTAATGCAATCTCTTAACCATTTTGATAGAGTTACTTTGGAAACTGGTTTGCCCAGTTGAGTACCTGAAAAGGACAGAAACAATTGGTCTAATTTTCTAAACAATTTTATTCTGTCCAAATAAAAATTGAATTGTCTGTGTACATCCAACAAATGCAAACAATATTCTCCCTTATTTGAAAAATTTAGGAAGAAAACTGGTAAATCTATAGACTGATTAATATTGGAGTCTGATACTACTTTAGGCAGAAAGAAGGGGTTAGTTCTGAGTGATACGGTCTCTTTGTGAAAAATGATATAGGGATGTTTCACATACAAAGCCTGCAATTCTGATATTCTTCTGGCCGACGTGATGCCTATCAGGAATAGAGTTTTCCAAGATAAAAATTTGATATCACAGGTGTCTGCTAGCTCAAAGGGCTGATAGACCAAACTTTGTAAGACTAATGTTAAATTCCACGGTGCAATGGGGTCTTTAAAAGGTGGTTTCAAATGTAAAATGCCCTTTAGAAAGGTTTTGCAAAGATGATGAGACATCAAGGAAGATCATCGAAACCATTAGGAAAATATGAAATAGCAGCTAAATGAATTTTAATAGTAGAATCGGATGATTCCAACGGGAATAAGGTTGATAAATATTCAAATACCTTATCAACTGAGGCTGTAAAGGGATCAGTACATTTTCTCTTCAGACCAAAACACAAATCTGTTCCTTTTGCTAAGGTAAAGTTTCCTGGTGGATAGTTTATGAGAAACCAGAAGTATCATTTGTACTGGGGAAGATAGTTTATTCCACCTGTCAGTTACTGGAAGTGGAGGAACCAAGCCGTCAGCTTGAGACATCGTAGGGTAGAATGGAACAGTCCCTGTGGGTGAGACAACAGGTCTGGAATTTGATCCAGAATCCATGGATGGTGATCTAAGTTACGCCATAGAAAGGGAAACCAGACACGACAGGGCCAATGAGATGCAATGAGCATCACTTTGCATTGGGCTTGCTTCAAAAATTGGGGGATTAGGGGAATTGGTGGAAAAGTACAAAGAAGTCCCGGGGGCAGTCATGTAGGAGAACATCTCTCAGGGAGTCCCCCGAGGGGGAATTAGGGCAAAGTAGCTGCTGCATTTGTGGTTAATGGGAGAGGCAAAAAGATCACAGCAAGGCTGACCCCACTGATGAAAGATCTTCATCGCTAAATTGGGATTGAGAGACCACTTGTGAGGCAGGAGAATGCATCTGCTCAGTTTGTCCGCAATCACATTGGAATTCCCCAGAATGTATGTTACTATCAGAAAATGGTTGGAGGCGATAGCCCATTGCCAAACTCTTATGGCTTTCTGACATAAAGGGTATGATCTGGTTCCCCCATTTGTTTATGTACCAGACCAATGACATGATGTCTGACTGAATAGCAATTGTACCTGAAGGGAGGGCACATTGGAATGCTTGCAATGCTAAGAGCACTGTCCTTAGTTCTAGGACACTGCTATGCAAATTGGCCTCTTGAGGGGACCAAGTGCTTTGGACTGTCTTTCCCTGAAAATACCCCACCCCACCCTATCAGGGATGTATCCGTGGTCACTACGGCCTTGGGATGAGAGTGTGAAAAGGGGAGGCTCTGCAATTCCTCTTCTGGCTTCATCCACCAATATAAATCCTGCTTGCATCGGTTGGTTATGTAGATTGGGTGGGACATTGGGTGAGTTAACAGAGACCACTGTGATGCCAGGACCCATTGAAGCAGCCTCATATAGTTTCTCACCAGAGGAACTAGGGTGATTGCTGCTGCCATGGACCTAAGAAGCTGTAGGACTAGATGAGCCAGAACTTTGTCTTGAGAGAGTATCACTTGATGTTGTGACCTTGACCTTACCAGTCTGTGAAGAGGTGGAGCAGCCATGCAGGATTCTGTGTATAGTCTTGCTCTGATGAATTCTTTGTCCTGTGTTGGGGATAGTTTTGACTTTTCCCTGTTTATGGAGATGTCTAAGAACTCTGCAAGCCTTAGAATGGAGTCCAAGGGGGAAAGAGTAGATGCTGGGTCGGGAACGTGAGGAGCCAGTCATCTAAATATGGAAACACATGGATTCCCTGTAGCCTTAAGTGAGCTGATACTACTGCCATGCATTTGGTGAACACCCTAGGTGCTGTGGTAAGACCAAAGGGCAGTGCTCCAAATTGGTAATCACTGGATCCTAGCTGGAAGTGGAGGTATCTTCTGGAGTGCTTCTACATTTTTTATGTGGTAATACACATCCTGAAGATCTATAGAGCATAGCCAATCGTCTTCCTCCAGAAAAAGAAGGAGAGACAGAACAGTGACCATCCGGAATTTTGTCTGTTGAACAAATTTGTTCAATGCACTGAAGTCTAGGATTGGCTTCCAGTCCCCTGTCTTTTTTTGGAACTAAAACCAATCTTGAGTAAAAACTGGATCACATTTGGTCTGGTGGGACTGTCTGGATGACTCTTTTTTGAAGCTGCTTTTGGATTTCTAGTGCTGCTATAGCCCTCTGATGGGGTGGAACATCAGGGATTTGCCTTAGATGTCTGGGATAAAAATTGAAGGGGATGTAGTAACCTCTGGTAAATATTGTCTGCGCCCAGGAATCCGATGTTATTGTGTGCCAGGTTGAATGGTGCAGAGAGAATCTTCACCTGACTGCTTCCAAAGGTAAGCGATCGGGCTGCTGCTCAGGAGCGCTAGTATGGTTGTCCAGAGAAAGATCCCTGGAATCCTGGTAGTACGGGCCTGCCACAGGAGGGGCATCTTCCTGAAGAGTTCCCCCCTCTGCCCCTGGAGGAATACTCACAGACTGTGTCCTAAAACAGCCCTTGGAACTTTCTGAACCACATCTTTCCACTCCTGTGATTCATGGGGTAAGGTTATTGAGGAGTGGAAAAATGCATGCCCACAGCAGAAACGTTTTTTTCCATCCTTCTCACACCTGGCTAATGTGTCTCTGACCTTTGGGCCACACAATAAAACAGCATCAACTGGAGCATTGATAAAGTAAGACTTGACAGGATCCGCAAAGTCATATAAGTGCATCCAGGTGTGATGCCTAATGGCAACACCTGTACCCACTGCCCCGGCCATCCCTTCAGCTGTATGTGCAATAAGCTGCGTGAACAAGTTGGAGATCGATTCTAGGATTGCAAGCTGGGAGGCAACCTTATCGCATACCGCATCAGACACTGCTCTTGCCAAGTTCTCTGAAAGCTCAGTTATCAGATCCCAAGGCAAAGCTCAATGAAGTATAGACCCACTTCCTGAATCTGTACATCATCTGAGACTCTCAGTTTGGAGGATGGACAGCTGGACTCTCCTTGGCAAGTTCTTTTTTTGTGGCCGCCAGCACCACCATAGCATCTACCACTAGCCCTTTTGACCAGTAGGGCTGACAATTGGGCATGGAGAGAATTTTGTCCGGTCTCTGAGGGATTGGCTCTATAGTCTCAAGAGCCTTCCACGCATGCTGCATAGTGAGTTTGATCAATTCACAAGCAGGTGGGATCACCCAAGAAGTAGAAAATCGAGCAAGAAAAGCCTGCAAGAAAACAGATTCCTCAGAGAAAGCGTTTGTGGGCTTCCAATCACCCCTCTGTTTTAAGATTTCCATGATGTCTCCAAAGGAGACATCTTCAGGGGTGACCGTGGGGACCCTTCCCCTTCATTGTAATCTGTATCCTCAGTGACCAGTTCTTCTGGAGAATCTAGGTGCTTCCTCTTGCATGATCTCTTACGGGGAAGATCTGAGGAGGACTCCGAAGAGAGGGTACCCTGCAGCAGAGTGTCTTGCTGCTCTTATGCCCACTGCCCTGATGTAGCAGATTATGACAGCTGTGAGCCTGAAGATACATAGATGTGACACTTCAATGGGAATGGTGCCAACTGTGAGCCTGCTGAGGTGAGAGCTTTCTCCATAATCTGGAAGGCAGGCCCATCTGAAGAGGGATGGGAGCCCAGAACCAAGAAGGACAACCTTGGAACCAGGGTCCCACCCCGCTCCAATGTCCACACCTCCACAGCAGGAGCCATAAGAGGACTTGCAACCACTAGAACACCAGGAACCGTAGATGCACCATCAGCATAGAAAAAAATCAGAGCCGATCCAGGGATTCTGAAGCCAGCAGCCAAGTCACGGTCCCATGAGTGGGATGGCTCTGATGGAGCAGTTGACCACAGAGTAGATTCTGGAACTGAGGTGAGGTCCACCATCGGCATGGAAGTAGTTGGCACCAGGAACATCAAGGTTGAGGTCTCCAAGGCCTGCAGAGAGGTTGAAGGAGGAAGATGAGTGGGTGTCCTGGGACAGTAACACTCGGCTCCAGATGGGAGAGAAGTCCAAGATGGGGCAGGAAGATCTCTGGCTGCCAATAACTGATCCACTATTCTGACTACATCAAGCTCTGAAAGGCTCCTGGTAGAATGAATGGATATCCCCAAAGGCAATTCTGGCTTTTTAATAAATGGACTCAATTGCTGACCCAAGAAGGGGTCAATATCTAGGGAGTACCTAGTCCTGGGTATAGACTCGACCATTGGCACCATGGTCGGCTGACAAATAATTTGTTTTGCTGCGGAGGAAGCAACTGGTATGCCTGGAGAAACTATTGTTTGTGCCAAGAGGGTCATAGGTACCAATAAAGGGGTCGGTACTGAAGTTACTTTTGTAGGTTCAATAGTTGTCGGTACCATGGGAGAAGTTACAGGCTTTGGTGCTGGAACAGTAGTGGGTGTTGATTTTGGAATCTTAGGCCTAGGTTCCGAGGGATGAGTCAGGACCTAGCCCTTAGTAGATTCAGACTCATGACATTTAGGAGATCCACGAATGGAGTGACTCCTCTTCTTTGACTCTTTTTGGGAGACTTACATGTCTCCACCTCAGACAATGCCTCGCCAAAAGGGCATTTTAACAGCCCCTTGAGGATACGTTTGTTGCACTTCTCTGCAAGGGTTCGAGCACTGAAACCCTTGCAGAGTTCACACAGTGGTTGAATTTCTAATTGTGGTGCCCCCAAACAATGCACCCAAGAAAGATGCCCATCCAGATTGGGCATCTTTCTGCCACATTCCTCACACTGCTTGAAACCAGTAGTTCCTTTATGATTCACTGCCATCTTTCAAAAACACACAAGAAGGCATGCACGCAGATACAAACTTACTCACACACACAAGAAGTAATGGAAAAAACAGAGTACATTTTTTTTTTTAAATAAAGGTCATACCAACAATGGTAGTTAGAGAAAAATACCCATGAAGGGTAAAGGGAAGAAAAGGGGATAACAATGTTGGTGTTTAACAGATTTACCAGAGGTAAGGGAGGGGCCTATACCAATGATGTCAAATTTTTTACCCAACAAGGTAGAAAGGGAAGATACAGCACTCACACTCAAAAAACAGAGCAGTAACAAGAAAAAATAAGTAAGTAACAAGTTAAGAACTAAAGAGACAAAATGTATATATATATATATATATATATATATATATATATATATATATATATATATATATATGAAAAGACCAAGATGTAACTGCAGGATCAAAGAGACCAATAATCACAAATGCAAAAATATAATCCAAAAGAAGATGATGGTCTCACCACGATGTCTTATGACAAACCAAACAGTCCAGTTAGTATAATCAAAAGATTTTATTCCATATGGCAAGGTAAAAGGATAAGCGCTTTCGCGTAGGTACAACTACGCTTCATCAGATACTTTTTAAAAGCCAGAGAGCAGTCCCTATAAACCAAAATTAAAAATTAAAAGCAAAACATCTAACTAAGCAGAAACTTAGACAAGATGTGTGCAACAATATATGCAAGAATATTAAGCTGTTTCACGCTAAACTAAGTCATCTCTGGTGAATAAAATTTAATAATAAAAAACTTTATATAAATGAATAAATAGCATCATATATAAAACACCTAATATGTAATATATAAAAAGCATCAAGGCTATGAAATTAAGTCATATTCTAGTGATAACAGTCAGCAACTTCTTAAAACAGGTATGATACAAGTTACTCAGACAAATGAATAAATAAATAAATAGATAACTAGATAATTAATTTATTTCATCATATAAAACTAATTCCTTGTAAAGAAATGAGTCTAGCAGCACTATTACATTATTAAATTATTAAATTGATGTTGCTGTATATATATAAATTAACTAAACCTTTACCAATATGAACCTCATCTAACATTATAATAATATGTAAGTGAGCAAGAAAAATCAAGAAAAATAGAAAACTGGCCTATATAGCAGTCTACAAATAACATTTTACAAACAAATGATGTAATGATGAAAATCCAGTTTGATCTAGCTGCAGGGTATCTAAACGCAAAAATAAACCTTAGGGACATCAAGACTAACGTTTCCTGTTGTCTAAGATGGGTTTAATAGAGACAGATTTATTTAGACCTGGGAAAAGATGAGCACCAAGCCTAAAGATCCATTTCAATTCGGCAATAGCAAGGCGATTACCCTTATCGCCTCCCCTCATGTTTATTGAAACCACTTCTAAAACCCTGAAGTGAAAGCTGTGATCTTTATTATCTATGATGTGTAAAGCTAAGGCATTATTCTCGCTGCCTTTCTTAATGTCATAGAGGTGATTGTAGATCCTATCTGACAACCTTCTCTTAGTGAGGCCAACATAGAATGCTGTACATTTAGTGCAAGTTGCAAGGTATACCAGATTTCTGGTTGTGCATGTAGCAAAAAACCTGGGATTAAATACAAAATTCATAGATGGGTGAGTATACAACTGATGGACAGAGATATAGGAACATCTATTGCAGTTTTTGCAAGGAAAAGTACCTAATTTATTACTGGTAGAAACATTAGTATTGATTATCTGTACATAATCAGTACAAAGAATTTGTTTAAGATTTGCACATTTCTTGTACAAAAACCTAGGACTTTCACCTACCAAATGCCTAACTGACTCATCCATTTATATAAAGTTTTTTATTATTATAGGTTCATAGGTTCATAGGTTTATACTAGGCTATCTGCCCTAAGGCATTTATAAGCCTAGCCCAAATTTTTGTGGCTTACGCCACCCCTTAGTGCCCATTAGTTTGTTGTGCCTCTGTCCAGCAGTGACACAGAGATGATTCCCGGGGTAAACCTACGATCTCCCATCCACAGGTCTAGATTTCTCTTGAACAGAGTCAGCGAGGTGCTCTGCCTCACATGGACCGGGATTTTATTCCACAGCATAGGGAGTCTCTGAGTGATAAATCTATCCCTCCAGCACGTCCTATTAAATTTTATTCACCAGAGATGACTTAGTTTAGCGTGAAACAGCTTAATATTCTTGCATATACTGTTGCACACATCTTGTCTAAGTTTCTGCTTAGTTAGATGTTTTGCTTTTAATTTTTAATTGTTAATTAAACTTGTTAATTGGCTGTGTTTTCCGCCAATTTTGGTTTATAAGGACTGCTCTCTGGCTTTTAAAAAGTATCTGATGAAGCGTAGTTGTACCTACGCGAAAGCGCTTATCCTTTTACCTTGCCATATGGAATAAAATCTTTTGATTATACTAATTGGACTGTTTGGTTTGTCATAAGACATTGTGGTGAGACCATCATCTTCTTTTGGATTATATATATATATATATATATATATATATATATATATATATACATATATATATATATATATATAGATAGATAGATATATATATATATATTGATATAGATATAAAAGAAAAAGGTTAGCACTTAGCTGAGAGGATGGCTGACGCATCCTAAATTCTGAGACAAATGAGATCTGAAGGGAAGAGAGGCAGTATGGGTAGCATTCGGTTGAGAGTTTCTGGTTGGTGCGAGCTTGATATGATGGCTAAGTCGGCTCCAAGGACAGAACCAAGACCCAACAGTCAAGAATGAATGAAGACTGACAACATCAGATCAGTCTTTATGCTTTCAGAAAACTCTAACTTTTAGCCTTAAGAACAAGTGCACTAGCCGTCTTTAGATAAAACTAAAGTGTACACTGTTGTATTAAAATCATTGACATATTAAGGCTGCTATCACTTATTAACTTCCCATAATTTCATACTTTATTTTCACTGACCTACTTGCCACTATACTTTTAAATTTCACATTTTCCTCAGCAAGGAATGTGTAAAACTTTCAAAATTAAATGCTTGCACCTGCAGACAGCTTGTCTCCATGTAAAAGGAGTCAGCAGTGAATCTTTGCAAATTCCACTCATATCAGACTGTGCAACTGCTATCTGCTGCAGATGTCTTGATTCCCACTGAGCATTTCCTACTGGAAAAAAAGCTAATGTCTTTACAGGTGTATGAAACTTAGCATTTTTCATGGTTTTCATCATTTTGTCTTATTTTTAATGCCTACTTGTTTACAAAAGCACTTGTTTATAGCTTAACCTCAAACAGCATTAATGTAGACATTTAACATTGTAAATATAAGAGAAAATATCTCAATTCTAATTATAATCAGCGCACTTTTACAGCCCAACCACCACCCTAGCAGCCCAAGATCACAGCATATTCTTGGCAAATTTGCTTTGAGTAAGTCTTTCTGTTCTTGTTGTAGTGTAAAGCCTATATTTCTTACAACTATAAAAGTACTTTTTTATTTTAATATATTTAACACATAACAAAAGTCAGTGAAATGACTCCTCCCACATTTAAAATGCTCCTGATTATGCACTATACAAAACTGCTTTACTTTATATAACATGCAGCTTATATCATGAAATGTATTATACAAATACTAATAAGAACAAATTGTTTCACTTACAGTTACTTTTTCCCTTTTAGTGTCCTCCTAAACATTAATGACATAAAGTGGCATATAGGATTTACAGCCCGCCCAGAACTTTAACAAATTCAACAAAAGTGCAGACATTTTCAACTACTTTTTCTTGCAAAGCCATATTTCATAAATGTGATTCAAACTTTATGGTCTCCCATTATTCACTAATTGCAATGTTGCTGGTTTTCTTACTGTTCATCTCCCTCTCCAAACACCAGACTCTGGTTCAGATCTAAGATACTCTTAATTCTTCTAGTCAACTTGTGAAGGATTTTTTTCCATCTTGCAAGCATTTTCCTTTGGAAGAGTGGAAAAGACTTCTGTGGCAATGTCTCTTTTGGGTCTTATAGTCAGAAGAATGAGAAGCAGAGTCCCATTCCTTTTTCTGGATCACTTTTTTTGGATAAACTTTTTTATTTCCACCTTAATCCTGATAGTCTAATATCCTATGTTTAATCTAAGTAGTATCTATGCAAATCCAAAGAATGGAAAATCCTTTCAGTGCTATTTTGTAGAGAAGAAAAAAAGAAAGAATATGGAGAATCTGATTCAAAGACACATCGCTGACAACCTCAGGCATAAATGTAGAACCGATTCTAAGAGATACCCTGTCTCTTTGGAAAACTAGCAAAGTCACAAAGTGGTAGAAAACTGGTGAAAAACAAGAAATAGGCACAGACTCCTTGCTCCAGCAAAAGTTGCAGTATTGTTGCAATTGCAGCACAAAAAGTAGCGAAACAAAAAAACTTAACGCAAATTTATTGTTATAGCGTTTTCGCCATGTACGCTGACACGGCTTCTTCAGAGTAAAAGAACAAAGCAGATTTACACTAAGTCAGACTTTTAAATCTTTAAAAAGGAAGTGATGTCATGACCATCGATGTTTATATTAATACAATTGTTAAAACCAAATCATTTAATATCTAAAATCTATACATATAATTAATAATGATAATAAAATCATTTAAATAAACAAGAAAATGCCCAGTAGTTGGGGAACAAACACTGCAAGAGATTAAAATCTGAAAAGTCTAATATTCTTAAAAAACCATCTAATGGGACAATAAACGACATTCTAGTGAAACTGTAATACAACTGGAAACTAATAGATATAAAGAATAAACTTTATGCAAAATTTACAAAGAAATTAAAGAACTGATAGAGCTTGCTACATGAATACAATATTTATTTATTTAGTGGACAACAAAGATGAAAACATTATGTGGCTATCTTAAGTAACTCCTCAGTTTCAATACTGAGGAGATATTACAATTTTCATTTAATGCTGGATAATTAAATGCATCTGTTCTAAGTTGCCATTCAAGCTCACATAATTCAAGGAGCAATGGAATAGGACCCCCCCTAATATTGCCTTGTATTTGATCTATTGCCATGAATGAAAAACTGTGGCCTGGTTGGTTAATAATATGCCTAGCAAGTGCGTTGCTGTCATTTTTATTCTTGATCGCATATAGATGTTCATACATGCGGTCACGTAATCTACGATCGGTCTTACCGATGTAGAAAGACGGACAGCAGTCGCATAAGGCCACATAAACAATAGATTTACTTTCGCAATTTAATGGGGCTCTGATTGTGTATTTTTTATTACGTATAATAAACGTCTGTCCTGATCTAACTTTATGACATCTATTACAGAAGCCACAGGGGTACATACCCACTTTCCTATTAAAAGATGTTTTAAAAGAATCCCTTTGTAATAACTCTTTTAAGTTGTTATTTCTTTTGAACACAAATCTAGGAAATAAACCAAATTTATCAGTAAGTATGGAGTTACTTGAAATAAAGTCCCAATTCTTACGTATAATAGTCATAATGGCTTTCGAGTCAAGACTAAATGTCGTGATGTAACTCACAGATGGATCAAAGGAAGTTGTCGGGACTGATATTTCATCCATTGTAGAATTTATATTGATGGTATCATTAGAGTTATTCAAACAAAGGGAAGGGGACATTGCATGATTATTCCTACTTAAAATGGCCTTAAAATAGCCATTGTTTCTCTTTGTATTCACTTCTAAAATAAGTTCGCTAATCAAATGGGTTGGATAACCTCTATTTAAAAACATCTCAGATAAAAAAATCACATTCTTTGTGAAAGTCATCCAAAGTACTGCACATCTTTGCCGCTCTCACCAACTGACCCTTAATTATAGCTCTTTTTTGTTTGAAGGGGTGGTGACTAGAGAAATGCAAAAATGAATTGCAGTACGTTGGCTTTCTATAAATGTTTGAGATATAAGAGTGGATCTGAAAGTCCTTCATCAATTTGATATCCAAATAGTCAATCTCCAATGTAGAAAATTTATAGGTGAATTTTAAAAATTCTGTAGTTTTGTTGATAGAGTTAACGAAAGCATCAGCTTTAGGGAGGTCACCCCTAAAAAGCAAAAATATGTCATCCAAGTATCTCGTGTAAAATTGTACTGATGCCATTAGGGTAGGAGATGCAAAAAGCAGGTGCTTCTCCCAATATCCCATGAAGAAATTTGCCACGGAAGCCCCACAAGGGGACCCCATGGCAACTCCCTGTTTTTGGAGGAAATATTTCTTGTCAAAGATGAAATAATTAGACGACAGGACTATATCCAATAATTCTGTCACAAGTTCTATTTCTAACCTTGGGGCACCTAGTTCTGCAAGTAAAAGTGCAGTCCACTCGAGTGCCTCCTGATGGGGTATTGAAGTATATAAGTCCACCACATCAACAGTGAGAAAATTGTCATCACTGTTGAAGGGTAGACTGTTGATACCTTCTAAAAACGACCATGAATCTTTACAGACACCAGGGAGGGACTGCACATATTTAGACAAAAGTTTATCCACGAGTTTAGCACTTGGATATGTCATGGAGGACCTTCCATCAATTAAAGCCCTCATGGGTGGATTGGTCAAGTCTTTGTGAACCTTGGGGATGCCAAACATAACAGGAATCTTTGGTAATGTAATGTCTATATAATTATAGGTTTCTAAATCAATCTTGTTTTCGAGAAATAAGTCTCGAAAATCGCCTCTCATCCTGTTATGTGCACCATGTATTTCATTGATAGAAGCTTCAGAATAAGCTGGTGAGTCCAAAACTGAAAACATCTTCTCGTTATACACTTCATTGTCGAATATAACCAACCCACCCCCTTTATCAGGTTTTGTCAATCGTACTGGGGCTTGACAGAGATTGACAAGTAATTCAAATTGCTCTTTAGAGGTGTTAAACTCCCGAGTAGGCCTCCTCCCAAAACTATCATTAAACATGTGTCTTAAATCTACTTCACACACATGTTCAAAAAGAGCTAAAGAGGGGTGAAGGGGTGGGTTGAAGACACTGGGTAATTTTAAGATTGAAGTGCCTGGTAGGGTACATTCACTATTAAAAAACAGTTTTAAATTAAGTTTTCTCACAAAGCATTTAAGATTAATAATTTCTTTCATAATGTCACCAATTTTACTCGGGACAAAAGTGTACCCATGAGCCAAAAGTTCAATAAGCTCATCAGAAAGAGAAATGTCCGTAAAATTATAAATTTTGAAATCACCATTTTGATTACAAACAATTTTAGGACCATTTTGTATTAAAGGAGCCATATTAATTTCTAGAGCTCCTTCCAAGGTTAAATCAAATAGGCTTGTATCAATCATTTCCAATTCTGTCTCCTGTTGTTCCGTTGACGAGGGTTGCGCTGGTCTAAAAAATTGTTGTTACCATGCTGATTCTGCTTAGAGTTAGTCTTAGGGCCAAAATTATTGTTGGCATTAAGACCCTTTATTCTGTTACTACGTCTAGGACCTGGTCCTTCATCATTATAAAGATCGTCTTCTAAGGAGACAGTATTATCATGTGATGACTGTGTGATGCTATCAAGCTGACCCACTCCGTCCCCAAAAGATGGCTTCTTTGTATCCAAAAAATGAAGCCTAGGATAAGCACTACCATTTTTGTATGCTTGTCTATCTCTTACTAATTTTTTACTTTTATTCAATTTCAGCTTGTTAAGAAGTGCATCAATACTAGTCAAAGTCCTGTCGTAGTCAATTTTAAACATAGGAAAATCCAGGTCCGTTTTTAATTCTCTGTCAAGAACTTCAGTTTCAAGCAAAAGCTGATTAATCTGAATGTCATAATGTTTGATAATAAGTTCAAGTAATTGAACCCCTTGTGTTTGAAAAAGATCTTTTAATTCTGCATAAAACGGTGCATTATTCAGAAGGCCAGATGGGGAAAACATGTTCCGTAACCCCTTCGGTATTAAGCCTTCATTTATGCACTGTCTAAAATAAATGGTCTCCAGTTGTAGTTTCTTAATTTTTAAAACATTATTATCAAAATGTTTAAGTTTATCAGTTAATGTAATATTGGCTACATCATTAGTTCTTATATTGTCAGACAAGAAACTCTGTTCAGAAAACAAAAACGCATCAGTGCTCTTCATCCATTCAGTAAAATTAGCTGTATTACTCACATTGCTACCAAAAGCACCATTGCTGCCGAAGTTGCTCGTTGGAATAACCCGTTGAGGCTGAATGGAAGGAGCTAAACCCCTTCCTGGGGCTGATACTACTTCACTGCTCTAACTATGAGTTCTTTAATTTCTTTGTAAATTTTGCATAAAGTTTATTCTTTATATCTATTAGTTTCCAGTTGTATTACAGTTTCACTAGAATGTCGTTTATTGTCCTATTAGATGTTTTTTTAAGAATATTAGACTTTTCAGATTTTAATCTCTTGCAGTGTTTGTTCCCCAACTACTGGGCATTTTCTTGTTTATTTAAATGATTTTATTATCATTATTAATTATATGTATAGATTTTAGATATTAAATGATTTGGTTTTAACAATTGTATTAATATAAACATCGATGGTCATGACATCACTTCCTTTTTAAAGATTTAAAAGTCTGACTTAGTGTAAATCTGCTTTGTTCTTTTACTCTGAAGAAGCTGTGTCAGCGTACATGGCGAAAACGCTATAACAATAAATTTGCGTTAAGTTTTTTGTTTCACTACTTTTTGTGCTGCAATTGCAACAATACTGCAACTTTTTCTTTGGAAAACTAGAAAAGGAAGAACAGCCATAAGAGCCTGAAGTTCAGAGACTCTTTTGGCAGATATTAAGGCTATCAACAAAACAGTTTTCCAGGTACATAATTTTAAAGTGGAAGTTGCTGCTGGCCCAAAAGATGGCTGGGTCATCTTTTAAAGAACACAATTCAAATCCTAAGAAGGAGGAATGTGTTTTCTTTGAGGCCTAGTATGAAGGATGCCTTTTAGAAAGAGTTTGACCTCAAATATAGAAGAAAATAGTGGATCCCGTGATAGGCAAGCAGAGATGGTGACCCATGAGCATTAGCAAAAGAATATCCCAGACCAGACGATCAATTCACACAGATATGAAAGAAGAGCAGGCAACAGGGTCCTGTTCATCACTGTGACATCAAGAGGATAAGATTTTCTAGTAGTGGGTTTTTTTGCCTCCTGCAAAACCCAAAGCACATCCTCAGAAAAATGGTGTGGAAAAAGAATCAAAACCCCAATACCCAGAAAGTCAACTGAAGGGTGAGAAGATGGTGGGTGAGGAAGTCCATCTTGTGGGGTAATTTGTGATGACTGTCCCTGACCAGGTGTAAGTGAAGGAAAACTAATGATGTTTGGGCCAAAAGGGACCAAAATGATTTTGGGACTGTCCAACATGATCTTGCGAGGGACCTTTGGCAAGAGAGGAAGACAGGGAAATGTATACAGGAATATTCCTCTCTTAGAGAAAGACATGGCATCCAGTTTCCAAGCCAGAGGATTTGGCACTCTGCAACAGAGCTTGTTGAGTTGCCTGTTCTGTGGGGAGGCAAACAGCTCTACCTGAGGAGTACTCCACCAAAGAATAATGTGCAGGAAAACATCTGTATAATATCCACTTGTAATTTGCCCTGGACCTGCTCAAAGTGTATAACACTATATACTTTTCTAAGGAGATGCAGACTGACTTAAGTACCAACTGGTGATGAATGGTAAAGTCCCATGATATGAGGGCTAGTCAGCAAAGGGAGTAAGGCTTTGTCCCCATGCTTGCTTTTGTACCATGTAACTGTGGTGTTGCCCATAAAGATCATGAGTGGTCCTACAGACTAAAGAGAATGCAGGGTCTGAAGAAACAACATCAAAGCCTACATTTCCTTGACACAGATGTGCTTAGTGCCCTGCTGAAGAGACCAAACTCTCTGGACCCTGATGTGGTTGGAACAAGCTCCTAGGTTAGTTCTGAAGCAAGTGCATACAGCTCCTGAGTTGGGGTGTGACAAGAAAAGGAAGATCTGGATTTAGCAATATTTGGTGGATTCACAAAAAAATTCCTTTCTTAGGCAAGGCAATGGAAGTATAGACGATGACAATATTGCCTTGAGATACTGCATGAACATCCTCATACAGTTTGGCAAATGGAACCATAGAATTAATGGATGCTTTGAGCCCCAGGGTTCTTGGATCCTCTTACTGAAGTATCTTTCAAAAGAAGAAGGTAATGAAAGGAATATGTAAAAGAGAGGATTATGGAAGGAGGAAGAAACACTGACATAGTAAAAATATAAATTCTGCACCCCCCCAAAAAAATGATCTTCAGAAGGTGTCAGAACTGACTTTTTGCAAATTTAGAGTGAAACTACACTGCAAACCAGGAGCATTGTAACCTCCAAGTCCCACAGGAGAGTCTGCTGAGATGCAACTTGAATGAGAAGGTTGTCCAGATAAGGAAAAGTCTCAACACTATGAAGTCTGCAATAGGCTATGATAGGGGCAAGATAGTTGGTAAATACTGTCTAAAGAGTTAACATTCTAGAATTTCAGAAAAGTATTGATAAAGGAAAGATAGGTCTTCAAGAACCTTCCTTCCTGGGAACCAAAAACACTGTAAAACAGAAACCCTTGCCCTTCTGGCATGGAAGCACAGACTGAATAGTGTCGTGTAACAGAAGACCTTGAATTAGAGGTAGAAAATAGGCAAATGGCATGGAGGAGGCTGATGAATACCTAAAAAGTGAAGCTGAGGAAGAAGACGATAGTCACGTGGAAGCATATTTGTCAAGAAAGGAAGACTTTTGCCCTTAGAGCCATAACTTGGTTTCTCAGAAAAAGTCCTTTAAAAGGACATTTCTCATTTTAGGGACTGTCTTGGATGTCTTCACACAAAAGAACCTGCTTTGGAGGGATGGTTCCTCTGGTACATAGGAAAAGGGGAAAGAAAAATCTGTTTAAGGTCTTGCACAACTTTGCCCTTATCCTGTAACACCTTAAGGAGGTCTGCAGCTGCAGAACCAGCCACACACTTCGCATTCAGAGAGGAGTCTAACAATTTTGCTTTGGCATCCTCTGGAAGGGATTGAAGCTCAAGTCAGGAATACCTTCAGATTACTGACCCTAATGCAGATGCCCTCGAAGAAGCATCTGCAGCATCACAGCTACACTTAACGTCAAACTACATGGGAAACAGAACTGAGGAAAGAAAGAGCTGAAGTCTTCTTGTTTGAATCAGGTATCTAAGCTAGGACTTCCACCGGTCAGGAATAAAGGGAAAGCACATACCTGATCATATGTGTTTGATAAGTGATGGCTCTAAAAGTCGAAGCAGCAAGGGTATACACCTTTCCATATCTATCCATGGCTCTGCTATCCCTGTCTGTTAACAAGAATTTAGGAAAAGCAAAACATTGGATTGTAAGTCAAGACAGAAATGGCAGAGGGATCAGGGGTACAAAGAGGGATTCTTACAAAGAAAATTCTGAGTCACAGGAACCTTATAATACCTGTTGTTTTCAGAAGTAGGGGGATGAGACTCAGGGGCTTGAGATGCTGAAACGGGAAATAGAAAGACCATAGAGCTCCACAGTTGTGTGATGAAGAACTGCTGAATGGAAATACTAACAGAGCCATGTTTATAAGAAGAAAAATATGCAGACAGGAAAGGTGATATCTGTGAAGTTGTACAGTAAGAACAGCAAAGAGTAAAGGGAGAAAAGTTACTGTGAGGTAAAGGAGAGTAAAAAGAAGTGCTGTAGAGTGAAAAGAATGAAGAACAAAACAAGAACAAAACAAGAGGGAGACAGCAGCTGGAAAGCAATATGGCAGGATAAGCTCTGCATGGTAGAAAAGAGAAGGTGACAAAATAAGACTACAAGCTTAGCTCTGGATGCAAGATAGTAGAGGAAAAGAGGATGAAGAAATTACAGATATGAAAAAAGAGGAATTACTGTGCTGATTTAGGTTGGCTAGTATAGTGTAACTTGGAAAAGCTACTGGTTAATCTATGTTGGTGAGAAATACAGGTAGAACAGGAAGCAGGAGCTATCACGAAACAATTTAAGATAACAGGAGAGAAAGTGTTGAAAACAACAGAAATGCAGACATAAAATGAATGAAGGATGAGAAATGGATCCTGATGAGAAACAAAATTAATAATTAAGAACTGTAAAAAATTGAGAAGAAAGGGATAAACAGGGAAAGAGGGACAGAGAGAGTAAAAGGGATAGGTTAGAAAGATTAATAGTGGAAGGTGGTTCTACTCTGTAGAAGGACAAACTGGCATGTCACCAAGGGAAGAAAGGGCAATTTAGCACAGAGGATTAAGGTTATGAGCTAATAATAAGCTTCATCCAATAGTTCTGAGTTTAGTACCGCTGACCCTTCATTTGCATATTTTATGAGTCTGAGTAAGTTAGTTGACCAGAAGATGGTCTTGAGTCATGCTAAAAACAGGTACTTTTGGCAAATTTGCTTATCCAGTTAATAACTAATTAAGCAGTTAACATCGCATTAAGTGTTTTACCTTTGAATGGGAGGGTTGCCTGATCGAAGATGCTGCCACATTAATGGTTTGGCCTTCCTGTTGTGCCAAGACTAAGCTCCAGCAGTGTATCAGGTCAATATAGTGACCTGACCCAAGTCAGGGAACTGCTAGTTCCAAGTATGCTGGTGCAGTTCGGCTAAAATTAGAAGTTATGTACCTACCATAACGTTCCATGTTAGTTTTCTTCTCTCGCCTTCTTTCTTGCTGGATGGGTTCGGAGCCGATCCTCGGCTCCGACTCGGCACTTGCTTTAGCTTAGGAACTCCTTTTACCAGCTCGAGGCAACCCTATATCCCATGATGCAAGGTGGAACTACCTCAGATCTCGTTTGGTAGCTAACCTACCCTGCTAAAGACTATCCTAACAATTAGGAACACAAGTTCCTAATAGAAGTCCTCATATGAAGGCTCAGGAGGAAAACAACCTAATAGAAACTCTTCAAGATCTGTCCAGGCCAGGGGGAAGGAGGGAGGGACGCAAGAAAGAAGGCGAGAGAAGACAACTAACATGGAACGTTATGGTAGGTACATAACTTCTAAATGTTAAGTTGTCAATCTCGCCTTCATTCTTGCTGGATGGGACCGCGTCCCTAGCACCTGTATCCCGGGTGGCTCAATGGAACAGACTCTTGAGAACTGTGGAACCAAAACTGGCCCTATCTCTGGAGGCCAAGTCCAACTTGTAATGAGAGACAAAGGTATGAGGCGTGGCCCAAGTAGCTGCTGCACAAATGGTATCAATGGGTAGTCTATCCTGAAAGGCTGCCGAAGTGGATAGACTCCTGGTTGAGTGTGCTTTTGGTTTAGAAGATAGCTGTTTGCCTCTGAGAGAGTACACATAGGAAATGGTGGAAGTCAACCATCTGGATAAGGTCACTTTAGAAACTGGAAGACCTATCCTGTTTTCTGCATAGGAGACAAATAATTGGTCCGATTTTCTGAATTGTTTAGTTCTATGCAAATAATACCTGAGCTGACGATGGACATCCAAAAAATGCAGTTTCTGTTCAGCTCTGTCGGAATAGTTTGGGAAAAAGACTGGAAGATCTATAGATTGGTTAATATTGGTCTGAGACACGACTTTGGGGAGAAAGGAAGGGTTAGTTCTTAATGATACCCTGTCCTTATGAAAAACCAAATAAGGGGAACGAATGCAGAGAGCTTGAATCTCGAAACCCTTCTTGCAGAAGTGACAGCCAGTAAAAATATAGTTTTCCAGGTCAATAACTTCAAAGAACATGAAGCAGACGGTTCGAAGGGAGGTAGTATCAAGGATGCCAACATTAAGTTTAGATCCCATTGCGGAGGAGGATGCTTTATAGGTGGTTTTAGGAGAAAAACTCCTCTCAAAAAGGCCTTGCATAATCTATGAGACATAATGTTATTGTCATGCAAGCCAACATGATACTTGGAAATAGCAGCCAGTTGTACTTTGACTGTAGATGAAGAGGATCCTGAATGAAAAATCTCCACCAGGAAATCTAAAACAGAATGTACAGGAGCAGTAAAGGGATCAATATTTCTGGAATTTGCCCAAATAGAAAAACGTCGCCACTTGCTAGCATAAACAGTCCTAGTGGACGACTTCAAAGAAGACACTAAAATGTCTCTGACTGAGTCAGAAATCATCGGTAGCCTGGCTAGGGAAGGAAGTGGAGCAACCAAGCAGTGAGGTTGAGAGAATGAATGGCCCGGTGCTGTTGACCCGACTGGTGGATCAAGAGATCCGGAACTGGGTCCAGATGCCAGGGCTGCACCAGAAGGTGACGATGCAGAGACGGAAACCAAATTTGTTGAGGCCAATATGGGGCAATGAGAATCAACTTGGCTCTCAAAACGGTGGCTTTCTGAATGACTTGTGGAATCAATGGAAAGGGAGGAAAAGCGTACAGAAGTCCCCGGGGCCAATCCTGGGTTAGAGAGTCTCTCGGGGGTTGGCCTGGAAGGGGAAAGAGAGTGAAAAAATCGGGGCACTTGTTGTTTTGAGGAGTAGCAAAAAGATCGCAACAAGGAGTGCCCCACTTCAGAAATATCTGATCCACTACAGATTGATTGAGAGACCACTCGTGAGGCATCAGAATGGATCTGCTCAGCCTGTCCGCCAATAGGTTGGACCTGCCGGGGATGTGCGTTGCTATCAGAAACTGCTGAGAAGAGATTGCCCATTGCCAAAGTGTGAGAGCTTCTCGACATAACGGATAGGATCTGGTCCCGCCCTGTTTGTTGATGTACCAGACCACGGACATGTTGTCCGTTTGTACTGCAATAGTCCCCGTGGGAAGAAAGTCGTTGAGGGCTTGCAACGTTAAAAGCACTGCTCTCATCTCCAGGACATTTATGTGCAGATGGTATTCTATGGGTTGCCACGTCCCGTGGACCATCCTGCCCTGATAATGACCCCCAACTGATCAGAGAGGCATCCGTAGTGACTGTGGCAACTGGAGGAGGGGGAATAAAGGGTCGACCCTGATGAAGAAGAGGGGAAGATATCCACCAGTTCAGATGAGCTCTGCACGACTGTGTGACTAAGATTTCGTGCCTCATCGGAAGACTGTGGTACGACCACTGCGTGAATAGCATCCACTGCAGAAGACGCATGTGGAAGCGAGCCAGTGGTAGAAGAACAATGGCCGCAGCCATCAGACCTAGAACCTTCAGTATAAATCTGGCTTTGATTTTGTTGCTTTGCAATAGAATCCGAACAAATTTTTGGATGTCTAGAATTCTTTGATCTGTTAGTCTGGCTAACATTTTGACGGTGTTTAATTCTGCGCCTATAAAGGTGATAGATTGGCAAGGCAGCAGAGAAGATTTCTCGAAATTTACTGAAATTCCCAAACTCCTGCAAAGCTGAAGAGTGTAGTCTCTGGACTGAAGAAGCTGACACTTGGTGGTGGCGGAGAGGAGCCAGTCGTCCAAATAAGGAAACACCTGGAATCCTTGACGTCTCAGATGAGCTTTGACCACTGTCATGCATTTGGTAAACACTCTGGGGGCTGAAGTGAGGCCAAAGGGCAGGGCTCTGAATTGGTAATGACTGGTCCCTAGCCGAAAGCGGAGAAACCTTCTGGAGCGTCTGTGAATCTTTATGTGATAGTACGCATCCTGAAGGTCTATAGAGCACATCCAGTTGTCCTTGCCCAGAAAGGGCAGAATGGACTGAAGCGTGACCATCCGGAATCTTGCCTTCTTGACAAATCTGTTTAGATTGCTCAGGTCTAATATTGGTCTCCAATCTCCCGTCCTTTTGGGGACCAAAAGAATCTCGGTAGACGCCGGATCCTACCTGGTCTGCCGGCACAGTCTGGACGGCTCTTTTCTAGGAGCTTTGAAACCTCCTGTTCTGCCAAATCCCTTTGACCGGGTGAGATGTCTGGAAGGGATTGTTGAGGTCTGAGGAAACCTTTCAAGGGATTTTGTAACCCTCGGATATGATCGACTGTACCCACATCTCTTGTGATAGGGATTGCCAGACTACTGGGTACAGTGCAATCCTTCCCGACTGCCTCCAAGGGTGGACAGTCGGGCAACACCTCAGGGATGCTGAAAGGGCTTCTCAGGAAGAGACTCCCTGTTGCTCTGGTTCTGAGGACCCCCTGCCTCTAGGGCGTCTATTATTGTTACCCCTCTGCCTCTGGGGTAAACTGACCACGTGCGTCCGGTGTAGCTCCTTGGGCTTTACGGAACCACATCTTCCCCCCCTTCTGACCCTTGGGATATGGTCTAGAAGGAGTGGAAATTGGACTCCAACGGCAAAAAGAGTTTTACCGTCCTGCTCACACCTGGTCAAGGTATCCTTCACCTGAGGTCCGAACAAAGCCGAACCATCAAAGGGGGTATTAGTGAAGGACGCCTTAAAGGGGTCCGCAAAATTACAAAGCCGCATCCAGGCTTGGCGTCTAAGAGCAACTCCTGTGCCTGCGGCCCTGCTCGCTCCATCGGCCGCATAAGATATGAGCCGCATGGAGGAGTTAGATATGGAATTCAGGATTGCAAGATGCGAGGCAATCTTTTCTTGAGCCCCAGCAGCAGAAGGATCCTGGACTACTTCACCCCAGTTCCTTGAGAATATCTCGTTGAAGCCTGGTGAAGTGACAAAGATAATTCAGCGAACGCATAGCAAAGGTCGCTGAAGAAAACATCCGCTTTCCATACCTGTCCATGGTCCTAGAATCTTTGTTAGGAGGATGGACAGGTACTGAAGGATCTGCCAGTTCCTTCTTAGTGGCCGCCACCACCATAGCATCCACAGAGACACCCTTGGAAAGGAACTGTTTGTCCGAAGGGGCCGTGATGAATTTGGATGGTCTCCTGGGGACAGGTTCCACAGAATCTGGAGCCGCCCACGCCTTCCGAGCCACTACCTGCATAAGTGGGTCGAAAGGCGGAGACACCCAGGAGGTGGAGGGTCGGGATCCAAAAGCCTCCAGGTATACCGACTCATCCTCGGAGGGGTCAATGGAGGGCCAATTCCCCTCTGTTTGAGGAGCTCAAGGATGTCTGAAAAGGAGACATCCTCAGAGGGGACCGTGGGGAACCCTCCGACTCATCTAAGTCGGTATCAGATGTAGTAGACTCAGGGGAGTCTGTGTGTTTCCTCTTACACGTCCTCTTCCTAGGGGGTTCCCCTGCAGGATCAGGAGAAACCTCGGAAGAGGAGGAAATTCCCAGTGGGGAAACCTGGGGCGATGGATCCCTGGGCCTGAGAGCAAGAGGCTGGCAACAGGCGTCTGCAGGCACTGATGAGGGAGGAGCTAGAGGGATGGACCGTTGACCAGGCTCAGAGGCCAGGACACTCCTCATCACCTCAAAGGCTCCCTCCCCGGGAGGCCGGAATATCCCGCCCGAGGAAACAGGAATTCCCGGCTCCAATGAGAGGGAAGGCTCGAGGCCAATGTCGGCCGAGCTTACCAAAGCCGAAGCCCCGAGAGGGAGAGCGGGGTTGGACAAGGGTCCGATGCCACTAGCCCCCTCGGAGCCGACAGTGGAAACCCGATGACCGGATCCCTCCAAGGAAGGCCTCAAGGAGGAGATCGGAGCCGAGGGCGACGGAGCCGAAGGATGTATCGGCTCCGGCATCGAAACAGTCGCTGTCCCGAGAAGCTCCGGCTCCGAACTCTGGTGTGGAGTCGGAGGAGGAAGTTCAAGGGGTGAAGCTATAGCCGAAGTCTGTTGAGACGGGCTATGGAGCATTTGGGCCAGTGCCTGAGACTTCAACAGCCTGCTTACCACCCTCTCTAAGTCGTGGTCAGACAGCCTGGAAGATCTCGAAGATCGGCTCCGATGGCTCCGCTCCGACAAAAGAGGAGACCCCGGAGCCGAGTGTATACTCAGTAAAGAAGGGGACCGAGACCTCTTTCGGGACGAAGCCATCGGAGCCGAAGTCCCCTGAACTCCAGATGGAGCCGAAGGTTTCTCGGCTCCGATGCTGGATAAGGTGTCGGCTCCAGCCGGAGCCGACAAGGCCACAGTAGACAAGGTATCGGAGCCAGCCGGCGCCGAACCTACTACTTTAATGGTAGAAACATCGGTTCCAGCCGGAGCCGATCTCGGCTCGACGGGCGGAGCCACCGGAGGAGGCTTGGATACTGAAGCCTGAGCCTTGGTGGCTTAGAAGGTTTCCCAGACCCTGCTTTAGAGGGAGAACCTTCTGGCTTAAGTAAGCCACGGAGGATAAGTTTATTCCTCCTTTCCTGCAGGACTCTCTGGCTAAAAGAGTGACACAAAGCACAGGAGTCCTGCAGGTGCACAGGCCCCAGGCAATAAACACAAGAAGTGTGACCGTCTGTCAGAGACATTTTCTGACAGCACGAGTCACACTTCTTGAAGCCTGAGACCTTGCCTTCCCTAGACATAACCTAGGAGGAAGTAACACACACAAACCCCAACAAACACACAAAATTAATCCCCTACACACAACACACAGGAAGGGATTAACCAAAGGGGTTTTAGGCCTAACTAAAAATTTACACTAAAGATTATAAAGTTATAAATTTTTGAAAAAAGGGAATAGGGTGGGCTGTAACTGACTACAGACTATACTATGAATAAAAAGGGGAAATTAAGACCCTAACTAAGCTTTTCTGATTTTACCACGAAAATCACTTACCTCAGCTGGCAAAGGAGACCTCTTTCGCTAAGCGGCAAACGAGATCTGGGGTAGTTCCGCCTTGCATCATGGGATATAGGGTTGCCTCGAGCTGGTAAAAGGAGTTCCTAAGCTAAAGCAAGTGCCGAGTCGGAGCCGAGGATCGGCTCCGAACCCATCCAGCAAGAATGAAGGCGAGATTGACAACTTAACATTTATAGTTATATACTCACCATAACTCTGCATCTGTGTTGTGTGTTTTCATCCTTCCTCAACTGATGGGGTCTAACAGACTTTAGGCTCAAGCTCCTCCCTTTACCAGCAGTCCTCTTTTCCTAAGTTACCTCAGACCGAGTTTGCCCTCTATTCGGTTAACCACAAACTTGCAAAATAGTATCAATCACTCACAATTTCTAAGGCAAAAAGAGCAAGGTATTTCTAAAGGTTAGCAATGTAGAAGAAAACAGAGGAGAGAATGTCTAGAGCCCAGACAGCAATACCATTAGAGAATATCCCTCAGGGCATACTAGGAGACAGGCAAAAGTAAGAGGGACAGGAGGGTGGGAAGTTGTGGAAGGATGGAAACAGGCAGCACAGATGTAGAGTTATGGTGAGTACATAACTATAATACCCAGTGTTGACTTTTTCATCTAGAGGCAAGGCATGGAAGCAATGGAAAAAAAGACAACTCCAATCTCACAAAACAATACTATAAGCAACTTAGGAATCAAGCCAAAAAACAAACCAAACTAGATAAACAAAATTACGTTTTAGGTCTCCAAAACAAATACTCAAAAGTTCCCAAAACATTTTGGCACAGAATCAACACCTTGCTAAAATCTGGCAAAATTACCACCCCTCTCCCCTCCAACCCCAATAACAACAACAAATGATATAGCTTCCCAGCTTAACTATCATTTTATTAACTCAATCCAAACTCTATCAGCCCAAATATCTAATACTGATAGTCCTCACACTACAACTTCAGACAATTCTAGAAACAGCCCTACCACACACCCAAATAACAAATCATCCTTCCCTCTCTCCCCTCTCCCTACATCTAAAATTAAAAAACTCCTCCTCGACCTAAAATCCATTACTCTTGCAAACTGCTAACTTTCTGAAAATAGCAGCTGACTCTCTATCGTATCCTGTCTCAATCTAATAAACAGGTCCATTCAGGAAGCTTATGTACTAAAACTATGTAAAATAGCCTACATCATACCTCTTCACAAAGGTGGAAAATCCTATGATTTCTCCAACTACCGGCCAATAGCTATACCTTCTCCCCTGTCCAAACTTCTTGAGAAGTGCATACACCTGCAAGTTATGCAATTCGTGAGCTCACACAATCTTCTCTCCTTCAGTCAACATGGCTTCCACCCCACCACAGCACAACCACAGCTCTTCTCTCATTCACCAACCATGTAAATCATCACAGAAATAGAAAATTACTATGTATCTGCTATCTTTTTAGATCTTTCCAAAGCCTTTGACATGGTCTCACATCCTAAACTACTGGATGCTCTTGACTCACTCTCCTTCACCCCCCTACTATATCCTGGTTTAAAAGTTACTTATCAGGCAGACAACAAGCTGTCCAATGGTAAAATTAACTATCTCCTCCTCTCCCCAACTCTATGGGATACCACAAGGCTCTATATTGGGTCCACTACTTTTCTCTATTTTTACAAACCATCTAAATACTTCCTCCAAACATGCCACACTAATTCAATATGCAGATGATTCTACTCTCATTTGCACAGCCCCATCAATTATCACCCTACAAAAACTGACTCAAGAATCATTCCCTGCTATTGAAAGTTGGATCACTGACATCCAACTCATTCTCAACCCTAACAAAACCAAATTACTCATGTTCACCCCTAATAAAACAAAATCTACTCTCTCAACTTTCTCCAGCACATCCAGAAATGGCACTATCATTTCATCATCAACCCATACTAAACTCCTTGGGGTGGAAACTGATAATAACCTATCTTTTGATATTCATATAGCACAAACAATCCAGAAAGTTCATAAGAAAATGGGGACACCCTACTGACACAAAAACTTTCTCACAGATAAAGCAAGAATCACCCTAGCTCAGACCTACCTTTTATCAACACTTATGCATGCAGTGCCAATCCTACCCCATATTAGAAAAACAGATCTAGACAAGCTAGAATCATGTTATAATAAAATTGCCAAATTCACCACCAACTTGCCCTTTAGAACCCACCACTGCCAGGCACTAAAAGAAATTCAATGGCTAGAATTTCCTCACTTACTCAACTACCAACAGCTCACCTGTGCCTTTAACATCATAAACTACCCAGAGAAAACTCCAGTACTAAAACAGCTGTTAACAATTTATTCTATCAGCCGCCGTCTTCGCTCATCTTATAAACATCTCCTGAGTATTACAACTGCCAACAATACTGCTGGCAAAGCCCTATACTCCCATACCATAGCCAACAAATGGAATAACCTCTGCACTAATATAACCTCTACTACAACAAACACACAATTTAAAAAACTACTCAAACCTGGATCTGCCCATGTATTACATGACAGTCTCAGCTGACTTTCTTCTCCTTTCTCTTTACAACTCAAACTCTAGGCTCTCACTTTCTCATTGATCTGACTTTCCTCCTTATAATCTGGATGCTCTCAGGTTATAGTATTGTCCTTCTCTGTTCCTTAATAGAAGCAAAATGTAAAACACTAATTGTATGTAACTGTTATTTAAAGAATAGCATTTTCTCTGTCAGGTCAGTTGTACTTTATATGTAACTCTTTATCAAAGTATCGGTTCTTTACCAATCACAGTTGAACCAATGTGAACAATATTTGTATGTGTGTACTTACAATTAACCTGTTTTTCATGTCTGCATTACTTGTGTCATAACTACTTTACTATATATTAATTGTGGAGCTTTTCTCCCTGGGAATCCACTGAAACTGGACCTGGTCCAGCTGGATTTTCCCAGTTAACAAATGTAAAATAAAAAATAAAATAAATGAATAAAAATAAATCTATTCCTCAACTGATGGGACAGTCCCCAGTTATAGTAGTTTTGGGTGGTCCTCAAAGTAGGATAGTCCAGTGTACAACACAGGCAAAAGCTGCTCTATTCCTAGATAATACATCTAACTTGTAATGAGAGATGAAGTTGTAAGGATTGGTCCACGTAGCAGCTACACAAATGTCATCTATGGAAGCTATGGAGCAGAAAGCAGAAGATGCAGCCATAGCCTGGTAGAACGAACTTTAGGATGTTTGGGTAATCACAGTCCTTTAGGTTTGTAAACGAATACAATGCAATTAGTCAGCCATCTGACTAAAGTTATTTCTGACAGTGATTTTTTCAATTTAGCTTTGGAAAAAGAGATAAACAGCTGCTCTGATTTCCTTTGATCTTAAGTTCTGTAAATGCAAAATCGGAGTTGTCTGTGCATATCCAATAAATGGAGCATGCATTCACCTTTGCCATTAAAATTTGGGAAGAAAACTGGTAGGTTAATACTCTTGTTAAGGTTAGCTTTTGACACCACTTCAGTCAGAAAGGAAGAATTAGTTCAGAGGGATACTCTGTCCTTAGGAAACATTAGATACGGTGGCTGTGAAGAAAGTGCATGGAACTCTGATACCCATCTAGCTGATGTAATGGTGATGAAGAAACATGTTTTCCATGATAATTTTTTTAATTCTGCTCTGTCTGCAGGCTCAAAGGGGAACTTAGTCAGAATTTGAAGGGTAAGGTAAGGTCTCAGAGAGGGACAGGGTCCTTAACAGGAGGCCAAAGCAGTAGAGTCCCTTTAAGAAATGCTTTGCACAAGTTCAAGGAAGTTAGAGAAAAGTTATTTCACCAAAGTGAAAATCTGATATTGCAACTAGCTGTACCTTAACTGTGGAATAACTAGCCCCATTATTAAAAATGGAAGCCAGAAAATGAAGAATAACTGGAATCAGTGCTGAAAGGGAGTCTGTTTGTTTACTGTTGGGCCTACACTGGAAATCTTTTCCACTTGCTCTTGTAAATCTTCCTGGTAGAGGTCTTTTTAGAGGTCTTCTAAGGATGTGGTGAATAGGGGAAGAAAGCCTGGAATTTCTAGCCATAATTGGAAGTGTAGAAACCATGTGGTCAGCTTGAGAGATTTCATGTTCAGTAAAGGCAGGCCAGATAGGTGAGACAAAAGGTTCTGAAAAGAATCCAAACCTCATGGAGGTGTAAAATCTTACCATAATGGTTGATGTCTTCCTCTTCACTATTGCAGTATTCTTAACATGAGGAATCCCCTGCCATGGGCGGTCTTACGGCCGGCTAGTATCCTAACACCTTTAGGTTACCTTAAGGTATGCCGTATGTTACGCTTATGCTCCTCACATATATAATGCATAAATGTGACATCCAGACATACCGTCCTCAAAAATGAATGCTCAGTAGGAATGCCAGTCCAAGGGAAACCAGGAGCTGAACAGTACATCCAAAAGAGAAAAAGGACCAGGGGTAGGAGGGAGGGACTGAATACTGCAAAAGTGAAGAGAATGACATCTACCATTATGGTAAGATTTTACACAACTGTACTAGGTTCTTCTATTCTTCTGTTGTAGTATTCTTAACATGAAGGAGAGTCCCAAAGCTCAGGAAGAAACTTGGGATGAGGAAGGACTAGTGCAGCTCTCTAGTAAGCCATAAAGGATGGCCCTAATAAAACCAGTTCTAGCTCTGGAAATTTCATCCAACTTCTATTGTTTGGTAAAATATCCACAGATGTCCAAGTAGCTGCCTCAAGAATAGAGTTAGTGTCCAAACCTTTGAAAAAAGCATCAAAAGAAGCCCACAGCCCCAGTAGAATGAGGCTTAGCAGAAAAAGGAAGGCTCTTACCATGAAAAACTTAACAAAAGGAGATAGCTTTTGAAATCCAAGAAGAAACTGTCTGCTTGGAAACAGCCAATCCCAAAGATCTGGGATGATAAGAAACAAAAAATTATTTATGTACATCCATGGTGTTCAGCACCTTTCCAATACCAGATTGGGGAGAAGGGACAAAAGTGGGTAAATGAATACATTGATTTAGGGACAACTCATTCACCACCTTCAGTATAAAAGAAGGGTAAGTACGGAAACACACCCTGTCCTTATGACAAAAAAGGAGGACAAGCCATAAGGGCTTAAAGC
The DNA here is from genome assembly GCF_019279795.1 of Protopterus annectens. NCBI lineage: Eukaryota > Metazoa > Chordata > Ceratodontiformes > Protopteridae > Protopterus > Protopterus annectens. The sequence continues at coordinate 1,903,780,654 of NC_056732.1, read as the reverse complement.
TCAGACACCCATCTGACTGAAGTAAGGGCTAACCACAGAACAGTCTTCCAAGAGCAGTGTTGTAAGGAATCTGAAGCCGCAGGTTCAAAAGGAACTAGAGTCAGTTTCTCCAAAACAAAATTAAGATCCAGTAAAGGCAGAGAAGCAGATAGCTGATAAGTGGGTCTTAACAGAAAAATAACCCAAACCAGCATTTAACAATTCACACAAATAAGAAAGAACCACAGGAACATCCACCAAGAGCAGATCCAGGTTACGTGAAAGACACCAGACAGAAAACCTCTTCCATTTGGATAAGTAGGATTTCCAAGTATTGGGTTTCCTGCCTCCTGCAGAAACATAAGCACATTCTCAGAGAAAAGATGTCTATGAGGAATCAAAATCCTATCACCCACAGAGTCAGATGAAGAGTAGACAGGTGGGGATGGATGGCAGATCCTTTGTCTTGTGTGAGTAGGTACAACTTGTAATGACTGCTCTTGGTTAAATGCAGAAGAAAGTACAGTTTTGTACCTACCATAAATGTAGATGTTCGAGGATCCACATTGCTGCAGTCCTAACTATTGGGTAGTCCGCTGTCCAGTCGCCCAGATGTCAGAAGACCCTAAAAAGACAAGGCCAAAACCAAAACACACCAAACATACCTGCACCAAAAATACATACAATATATACAAAGGTACCAGAATATAATCTCACCTAGGTACAAAACTGTACTATGTTCTTCATTCCACATTGCTGCAGTCCTAACTATTGGGTAGAATCCCAGCAGAGAGGTAGGAGGCTGGCAAATCAAAGGAAGCAGGAGCTGATAACATGCCTTGCAAAATAGCTGTGGCAAAACCAGCCCTAGACTTAGAGTAGAGAGGAAGGTGGTAATGCTTAGAGAAAGTATACACTGAACTCCAAGTGCCTGCAAAATATCCTTCCTTGCCACCCCCTTATTAGAAGTGTTGAGTAGGCAGTAGCTAGTGAATGAGGCCTAATCCCAGCTGGAATCTCCTTGCCATAATGGGAATAACAAAATGCAATGCAAAACCCAATCCACCTAGAAATAGTTTGTTTTGACACAGGCTTGCCTCAAGAACTCAAAGCAAAAGAAACAAACAACTGCTGAGACTGCCTAAAATCCTTAGGTCCTGCTTATAATAACGCATTGCCTGTGTACATCTAAAGTGTGCAAAATCTTTTCCCCTTTATTTTGGGGATCTGCATAGAAAGTAGGCAAATGAATAGTTTGGTTTAAAGCCACACTAGAAACCACCTTAGGCATAAAGGAAGGATTAGTGCGTAATGATACCCTCATATGAGGAAAATCAAAAAGGCTCAACCGCCATAAGGGCCTGTAACTCAGAAACCCTTCTTGCAGAAGTAATGGCCAACAAAAAGCAGTCTTCCATGACAAGTATTTCAGTTCAGCAGTAGTCAGCAGAGGCTCAAAAGGTTGTAGTAAGTTTCTCCAACACAAAATTGAGATCCCAAGCAGGAGTAGGAGCTCGGGTCTTATATTCTTTGCCCCTCTAAGAAATTGCTTGAACAAAGGATGTGAAAACAATGGTGGGTCACAATCATAGTGAGCTGAAATTGCTGCAGCATGAATCTTAATGGAAGAGAAAAGAAACCTTTGTCCAATAACTCAGTAAGATATTGAAGAGCCACACTCAAATTAGGCTCAAATCTCCAAATTCTTTGCTGCAGTCCAAAATAAAAATCTCTTCCATACTAGGTCTTCTGGCTTCCATAATCACATTTAAAACTTGTTGAGGAAGTTGAGACCTGCTGTCTTTCAAAACAGAATATGCCAGGCTGTTAGATGAAGAGAGTGAAGCTTGACATTGAGCAGATGACTGTCCCTCTGAGACAACAGGTGTGGAATCAAGGGTAAAGGCCATGGAGGCTTCCTTACCAGACTCCTCAGTAATGGGTACCAGTGCTGCCGAGGCCAATCTGGAGCTATTAAAATCATCCTTGGCTTGTCTTGTCTGACCTTTAGAAGCACCTTTGGGAGAAGAGGCAGAGGTGGAAAAGCATACACATGAAGATTTTTCCAACTGAAAGAAAGAGCATCCACTTTCCAAGCTGTGTGATGAAATAAACTTTGGCAGCTGGTGGTTTAGTGGAGAAGCGAACAGATCTATGTCTGAGTTTCCCATGACACTGTCAATTTTGAAATACATGAAGATCCAGTTTCCACGGGATCCATGATTTGTCTGCTTAACACATCTGCTAAGAGTTCTGTGCTCCCCGCAGAAACCTTGCTGAAGAGTTAGTTGCAAGCTGAAAAATCATTGCTTGCCTGCACAATGGGTAAGAATGTGTTCCCCTTGTTTGTTGATGTACCACATGACAGTTGTGTTGTCTGTTAGAATCAACACCTGCCCTGGAAGAAGTAACTCCTTGAAAGCCATTAATGCAAACTGGACTGCTAACATCTCTTTCATGTTGATATGTAGATGCTGTAGTCTGGCAGGCCACTTGTCTTGTATCCACTTTCCATCTAGATGAGCTCCCCAGCAATGTCTGAGGCATCTGTCGTTTAGAATGACGAGTCCCTTGTTTAGGTGACATTCCTGAGCCCCACCACAAAAAATTCCTTTGATGCAAAGTATTATTTGAATGACAGTGTCCAAATCCTGGCAGTGCTGTGTCCATAGATTTTGAGATACCATTGTAGCTTCCTCATATGCAGTTTGGCATTGGGAAGCACCAGAATACAAGATGCCATGAACCCTAAGGCTTGAAGGACTGTCGACTGAAGAGATAGTTGATGGAAGTAACTGGAAAGATTCTTTTGTTTGTCTGCTGTATTCAGTCTCACACCCAGAAAGCACATGTCTTGAGAGGGTACTAGACTGGACTTTATTTCGCTTCAGAAATACCCTAGGCATCTTAGCACTGCTATGACATATTCCAAATGCTGTAGAAGGTGAATCAGGCAGTCGTCCAAGTAAGGATAGATTGAATTAAGGAGGCAAGGTATGGAAATAAAACCTGTAACCGTGGTGAATGATATCCAGAACCCATTTGTCGACTGACCCCTGCCCTCACCAGAAGTCTGAGCAGGTGAACTCCTGTCCTAGACCTACCCCAGACTGGGAATCATAAAGCAGGATAAGTCCACATAGACTTAGCCTTGTCCTCCATTTTTCTTAAAACTGCTCAGCTAAGTTCTGATCTCTCAACCAGGCGTGTGCCACGAAAAAAAGAAACAGTGGCAGCACACCTCAGAGGAGGCCACATCAAAAAAACACACTGCAAAAGCTTCCTTTTTTTCTTGTTCAGAAACATGAACTAAATCCTGCAACTCTTCACACTCAATACCAATAGCCAGAGCATCCACTTCACCTTTAGAAGGAGATTGGAAATAAGATAATTTCTTTTAACATATGAAACTGACACTTTATCAGGAGGAACAGGATTTTTAACCACAGAAGCCTTCACACCTTTAGGCCCCTGAGAGACAGTTTCTGGGGTCCTAGCCCGGACTCTTAAAAGATATTTAGGGCAGGAGGCAAAGAATCAGGATTTAGTGAAGCCTCTGCAAAACATCTTCTACCACATTCAGAACAGGAGGTATAGCTAAAGGCCTATGCTGGGGTAAAACAAGAATTCTCTAAGCCCTCTTCTGGAATCAGAGAAATCTTGACCTTCCCATTTAAAATGCTCCCTCATGGAATGAGAATCATCCACATCAGAATCAGAATAAGGAGGATACTCATTGCTCAAAACTCTCAAACTCAGGTTCCACCCTAGGCCTCTATCAGGAGGGGGGGAGAACCCTAATCATAGTAATCAAATCCTCTGCCAGAGAAACCCCCACTGAAGCTAAGTAGGCCTGCCCTCTAAAGAAGCCTTTGGCAAAGAAGGGGCCCCAACCACACCAGGAAGAGAGGGAAGAACAGCCACCTGAGAAGCCCCTTCAGCCTGGCCTACTTCCTGAGAGGACACATCCTGTAACAGTAAAGTTTCTCCCTGAGACTCCAAAGAAACTCCTGGCAGAACCTCCGCTCCACTGAGGTTCTTCCACTCTAGGCCTCGCTGCTTTGTCCTTTTTGCGCTTTTTGGTTGAAGCGCGCCGAATCCATCCGCATTTTTTTATAATTACAACTCACTCTAGGCCCTTGCTGTTTTGTCCTTGCGCTTTTTGCTGAAGGAGCATCCCGACCATTTGGCTTTTTATATACCAAACACTAACCTGGCACAGTCTAACCTTTGTTAAATCTAGCACAGAGCGGCATCCAACAACGCCGTGCTCAGGCCCTAAACAAGGTATACACAAAGTATGGTAATCCCTATGAGGTATCTGTTTCACAAGAAATACAGTTATTCACTTTTTCTGACATCCGTTAAATACTGAGGCAAGAAAAACCAAAATATTTAGCCAACTTTGATTCGGGTCTGAAACTCTGACTTCAGAAACTTTCAGAACGCCAACCTGCACTCGCAAAATTGCTTCTGCATCGGACCATGCGGCAAAAGACTGAGGATATGGCTGACTGGACAGCGGACTACCCAATAGTTAGGACTGCAGCAATGTGGAATGAAGAACATCAGGGGACCAGTGCTGTCTTGGCCAAAATGGAATCACAGCAAGATTTTGGGGTTGTTCTGTTGAATTTTGATTTTGGAATGAGAGGAAGGGAGGAATGCATAAAGAAACTTCCCCCTCCAAGAGAATGAGAGGGCATCCACCTTCCAAACCAAAGGACTTGGGACGCTTGCACAAAATTGAGGCAGTTGTATGTTCAGATGGGAAGCAAATAGATTTATTTGAGGAATACCCCACTTGTGGACAATGTCTAGAAACATCCCCATGAAGCATCCATTCATGGGAATGAGTCAAGGACCTGCTCAGAGTGTCTGCCACATAGTTTTGACCTGTGGGAATATAAACAGCCTGAAGAGTCACATGATACTGAACTGCAAGTTCCCATACCATGACAGCCAGCCTGCAAAGAAGGTAAGATTTGCCCCCCCCCCATTTGTTTACATACCACAAGACGGTAATGTTGTCTGTAAACATCTTGAGAGGTCCTGGGGGGAAAAGGGGATAAAAGGCCTAAACAGCTAGCTGAAGCACTCTCATCTCTTTGATGTTGAAGTGTTCCTGCTGAAGAGGAAACCAGACCCCTTGCACTTCCATTGTGCCAAAGGCTGCTCCCCATCCTCCCACAGAAGTATATGCGAACAGTTCTTGAGATGAAAGAGGGGTGAAAGGGAATGCCTGGGTTTAGAGACAACTACTGAATTCACCAGTGAGGTTTCTTCTTTAGAGAGGGGGGAAGAAGAGGAATCACAAAATCTAAGGGATGTGCATGTTGAAGCCAGACTGATTTCAGAAACCACTGACATTTTCTCATGTGGAGTTTGGCTAAAGGTTGCATCAGAATGGTAAATGCCATAAATCTCAGAACTCTCAAAAAAGCTCTGGCTGTGACAGAGATCAGCGGAAGAAGATTTTGAAAAAAGGAAATGAGAGTCAAAGCCTTTGGAGGAGGCAGGGATGCCAGCATAGGCACCAGCTGAATCCTGCACCTCAGGAAAACATGATCTTGAGAAGGCATCAGAAAGGACTTTTTGAAGTTTATTCTGAACCCTAGATTTTGCTGGGTTCCTATTACCAGATCGCAGATGTAGTTTGTTGAATGCGATTCGACTGAACCGAAAAGAGCAAAAAGGCAAAATAGCGAAGAGGCTTTTCAGCTAATTCTTTTCCTGGGAAAGAATTCGCTTGGCCGCTTTCGTTACTTTGCCATTTTTAGCAGTGTAGGGCAATCTCGGAGTTGGTATATTTAAGTACGGAGGGTGTGGGTGGCAAAGCCCCCCCACATTATGTAATGTTTTAAAGTTTTTTTTTTTTTTTTTATTTTGGAACACCACCGATTTTTTTCCCTTGGAAAAAAATCGCTGTTCTGAGGTTTCCACGTTGTAAGCTTTCGCTTACATGGGGTCGATTATTTATCTTTCGCTTTTGTAAGCATGCAATAATATAATATAGACCCATTTTGCTAAAGGGAAATGGCAAAATTAAACTTTTCAATTGGATCTCTGAAGAGCATGCTTGAAACAGGAGGCTGTCCAAGTACGGGAATTCTTGGATCCCTTGAAGCCTGCAAAAAGCAATCACAGGAGGTAGGCACTTGGTGACTATCCTTGGGGCAGTAGAGAAGCCAAATGGAAAAGCAGAGAACTGAAAATGCTAGGAAGCAACAGAGAAATGTATAAACTTCCTGAAAAGGGGATAAATAGGTAAGTAAAGGTGAGGGGATGAATAGCTATGTCAAGATATGAAGTTAAGGGGAAGAATAGTTATGTGAAGGTAAGAGGACGAATAGGTATGTGAAGGTAAGAGATAGGTATGTTAAGGTAAGGTATAGGTATGCTAAGATAGGGGATGAATAGGTATGTAAAGGTAGGGGGATGAATAGATATGTGTAGGTAAGGGGATGAATAGGTATGTGTCAGTAAAGGGATGAACATGTATGTGAAGATAGGGGGATGAATAGGTGTGTGAGGGTAAGGGAATGAACAGGTATTTTTTAGGTAAGGGATGAAGAGGTATGTGAAGTTAAGGGAATAAATAGGTATATGAAGGCAGGCATCCTCAATATTCAGAGAAACCATGAAAGCCTGAGAAAGCAGTAAAAGAAACAAGATCTGAAAAGATAACATCCTAAAAAAAGTAACCTTCAGAAAGGTATTCAGCTGGGAAAGGTCCAGAATGGATCTCAAGTTCCCTCCTTTCTGGGCACCAGAAACATTCTGCTATAAAACCCTTTTCTCCTGTAGGCCGGTGGAACCTCTTGAATAGTTTTCTGATTCAAAAGTTCTTGAGGCACCTTTGGGAAGAACTGTAACTGTTTCTGAGGTGGCTGCAGAATGCCCATGAAAGGAGGAAGGGATTTCCAAACCATGAAAATACGCTTTTTGAATTATGGAAAGAACCCATGAATCTTAAGTTATGCTTAACCAAACTGGAAGCGACACAGAAAAATGAAGTGAGAGATGAATGAGGCTGGGAAGAGTGTGGTAGTCAGATATTACCTGGCTTGCCAGGAAAGAGTGGCTTCTGAGCAGGAGTAGTCTGAGTAGTTTTAGCTGGTGGAACCCACCTACCACTTTTATTTTTAGCAGGAGAATGAGCATGCCTCTGAACAAAAGCTAGTTTGGAAGGCTAGTTCTTTTGGAACTTACGTGTGAAACAAAAACATGTTTCAAATCCTATAACTTCTTTCCTTTCTCTCCTCAATGACTTAAAGAAATCAGCAGCATCAACACCAAACAAGACATTGTTATCCAGAGGATCATCCATCAACTTTAGTTTATATGTCATAAGGCAGAGGCTGAAGCCTTAGCCAGGAATATCTCCTGAAGACAGATCCTGAAGCAGCAGCCCTAGAGGAAGCTTCTGCTGCACTTAATGGAATGGCAAGCTAACTGAGAGGAACCCTCTAACAAAGACAAGGCATAAGTTTTACCCTCAGAATCAGAAAGGTCAGAAATAACTTGACAAGCCTGGGAAAGGACAGCCAAAACATATCTAGTCATATGAGCCTGGTAATTAACAGTCTAAAAGGCTAGGGTGGCAGATGTATGGACCTCTTACTCAGTCATTTTACAGTCCTGCTGTCCATATCAAAGGGAAGAAGTTTAGAGGAGGGTAGAATTTGGAAGGCTTATCTGAAGCCATGGAGACGACGGGCACTCGTAAAGGAATGTACAATCAACAGGCACTTTATAGAAATGGTCAGGTTTCTTAGTAGCAGGGTCTAAGAATCCAGAGCCTGAGATGCTGAAGAAAAAGCATCCAGTAAAGCAGGCAAAACAGGAGGAACAGCAGAGGGTGTAGGACACTCCATTTGAAGGAACTCATAATATCTCTTTTGCACATCTGACACCTGGGAACAATCCCACTTGAAGAACTCCCTCATACTAGCAATGGCATCCCCAAAAGAAATCTCCTCAATAGGAGATTCTGGACTAGCAGATTTCTCTTCAGCAGAAGCATACTCTAAAAACAGGAGACCGTCCAAGTACGGGAATACTTGGATCCCTTGAAGCCTCTAGAGTGAAAGGAATCTGGGTGGAATAAGCCAAGGATTTCTCATCCAAAGAAACCTTTTCATCAGAGGAATCCTGATCCTTAACTCTCTTGTGAGAGGATGATGCCCAAGGAGGAGCCAGGACAGAGATGCCAAAAGGAGGCTTCAGAGCCATAATGGCATTACATAAACTTTGGGTAAACTTCTGCCATTCACTTTGAGGGTCCCTGGGAGAAGAAACATGCTTTGCCTTTTGCTAATATTCTGAATGGATGCCTGCCTTATGAAACATGGAAGGGCCTAACATTGGCCTGCACTCAGTAACCACAGTTGGTACTTCCTCCATCACCAGAAATTGAACCCCCCCCAGGCCCTTTTGTGCTAATCAGGCTTGGTTCCTCTATCCTTCCAAAATGGATGTCTGCAGTGCCCTCGAGGATGTGCCTGTTGTTGGATCCATGTGGTCTCAGCACAGGAATCTGACCCCAGAACCAGGCAAACCTCCTGGCTTTCATCAGCCTTGAGAGAGACATTTGATGCAGGAGGCACAGCGGAAGAGTCCGACCTTGCTTTTTTGGCCTTTCTCTTCAAAGAAGACTGAACTTCAAGCCTAGAAGTCCCCTCTATAGCATTTTTCACTAGAAGTTTGAGACACTGGTTTTTATTGTAAATCACAAGGAAGGAAAGGTGACTTCATAAAGTCTTAGGCATAAAGGCCTGATAAATACTACAAGATTCATGATTGTGAGTAGGCCATAAACAAAACAAGCACTGCTCGTGATGGTCCTTATGTGGAATCTGTCTCTCACACTGACATTTGCCTTTTCTGGGTGATATGTAAAACCCCTCAGCATAAAGCAGCAAAAAGTAAGTAAGAAAATCCCCCAATGGAACACTTATCTAAATGGCTTGATACACCAGCAAACAACTTGGGCAAGCAGACCGAACACTGAAGATGGTGTTTGGACTGGCGGCAGAGAAGTTCTTAGGATACTACATCCTGATGTCGCATTTATGCCCTAAGTACACGAGGAGCATTTATGCTATGTATGATGTACCTTACGGTAACTTAAAGGCTTTGGCACACTGGCCAGACGTTGGGCCTCCCTTGGCAGGGGATCTCTCATGTTAAGAATATTGCAACAGTAGAATAGAATGACATCTAGATAAGGCCACAGGAAGGGAAACTACACTTGGTGAGGCCAGAATGGGGTTGTGACAATATGAGGTATTGCCAGCTATGCCAGGAAAAGTAGGGCAGTGGATGTGTAACATATGCCAGCACAGCTAGCTGGAATTCTGTAAAGAATTATATGTCATTTGTATATCAAACTGATTTGTACAGATGTTTGTGTTGAAAAATGTATTTGTAAAGCTGCTTGTGTTAAGAATGTACCAACAGTGTGCCCTGCTGGACATAAAAATAAATATACATGCACTATTGTAACTGCTTAAATGTATATGTTTTAATAGAAAATACTGGAAGAGGTTAATCTCACACTTTGACAATAGTAAGAATTAAATTACTGGGCCTAGGCCATAAAGATGTTATCTCACAGTTTTGAATGAAACCAGGGACACAACATCTGTAGGAAGTATGGTTTATTAGCTCCTGTAGGAAGAATGGAAGTGTTTTATGTTTTTTGTTACTTCCAGAAGCTGCACAATATGTTAGTAAGCTGTATGTGTGTTTATTATTGACAGGTATGTGCTAAAACCTGGTAGTTTCTAGCAACAGGGGGTTGCAAGGGAACCAAAAATCAGTTGAGCAGATATATGTGATGTCATTCTGTAATCCATCACAAAAATAATATTTAATTCTAGGTGAGACTGAAATCTCGTGGCAGTCTGTTTCTTGGAACCTGATATAGAAGGATCTCTCACCCACTTCATCTTGCCTTGCTCTAGTAAGTGACCAGGGACAAGTACTCTTTGAATCAGTCAGGAAAGTATAATCAGATTAGTTAAGTACTGTTTTTCTGTATCTGTGTGAATCTATTCATCTGTGTTACTTTAATATTTCCTGTGTTAGAAACTCTTGTGTTCATTGTAAATAGATATTTAGTATTTTCAAGTTTTTGTTATTAATTATTAAATATATTTAAAATTTTTATTGTGGCTGGTCTATTACAGAATATTTTAATATATGAGAGTACTTGCATATATCTGGTGACAGCTCTGGCAACTCCTGAAAGCCTTACCACATTGGCCAAACATTACCATTTGTATTAATATTAATTTCACTCAATATAATTGGGTACCCTTGTAAGAGCCATAGAGTAGCTGGCTTTGTAGTGTCTGCTGGCAGTAACTACCTTATAGTCTGGGCAGATGTTGCTAGCTAGTAAATCTGTACCAGCCTTTCCCAGGTGTGTGTGTCCACATGTGTGTGTGTGTGAATGTGTGTCTGTGTGCACATGTGCATGTGTGTATGTCAAAATCAAATCTCAAAGATTGTGTCCATAGCTGCTTGGGGCAGGGACACAAAGCACTGGTTTCACAGAGAAGTTGCTGGAGGACTTGGCTTGGACAATCAGCTGAGGATCCAACCTTACAGCTTTGCTAGTGGGGAACCTTACTGGGGTCCTGGAGGGAGACAGACATAAAGAAATCCAGACCCTAGGTTGACTGTGTTCCCTGTGTGCTCTTAAGGGAAATTGTGCTTGATGCAGAGAGGTCTCCATCTGGAAATATTCAGTGTATCCATTTGTACTCCAAGTGAACGTCCCTCTCCAGTGCCAGTGGTGAGGATTCAGGCTCCAGGATTACTGGCCCACAATGGGGATGTTACAGGTGCAATGAGGATAATCCTGCTCTTCCACCATAATGCTTCTAAATTAACTTTGGATGAGATGAGTTGGAGGCAAATCATATAGTAGACTGGAGGGGCAATTGTGAACCAGAGAGTCTTGCGGTGACTCCCCCTCAAGGGAATTTGGGCAAAATAAAATACCTGCTGCACTTGGTGTTGAGGGGGTAGTGAATATGTTACAGCATGGGTAACCCCATCAGGGAAATATCATTTCTACTACAGATAGACTTAATTATTTAACATTTGTTGACCGGTAAAGTCAGACTAGGACCGAGCCTATTTTCAGTGGAGGCCAGGGGAGAAACGCTTCAGATGCATGTCTTTGATTGAGAATCACTCGTGAGGGGAGCAAAATGGACCTGCTCTATTTGTATGCTAATGCAATGGCTTTCCCCATAGTGCGCATTGCCAAGTCAAAGCAGCTGGAAGAAATCACCCACTGCTAGACTATCACTGCCTCCCTGCATAGTGTGTAAAATCAGGTCCCTCACAGTTTGTTGATGTACCAGACCACAGACATGTTGTCTGTCTAAATAGCAAGCATCCCTAGGGGGAGAAAATTTTGAAATGCCTGCAACACTAACAGGTATATTCTCATTTCTAGAATTTAGTTGTGAATAGTGGCCTCTGTCTGGGACCATATGCCTTGGATTGTCCTTTCCCAAATAATGCCACCCCCCTCCCAATTTAGTTAGGAGGCATCCGTGGTCACTGTGGCTTTGGGTGCAGGTGGAGAAAAAGGGTGACCCTGTATGACTTATTGTGCATGTAAGCACCATGCTATGCAATGCCTGCAGATGTTCGTAATACGATGAGTGCAGTCAGTGGATGGCGTCTGTTGGACTATTGTACTACTAGGGTCCAATGTAAGATTCTCATGTGAAAGCAAGCCAGCAGTACTAGAAATATTGATACTGCCATTGACCCCAGTAGTTGTAAGGTTAATCTGGCAGGGGGGAATAAAGAGAAATAACATGTAATGCTAGACTTCATACAGTGTCTACTCTTGTCTGTGGTATAGTTCCTATTGATACTTGTTATCTAGATAGGCATCAGTGAACTTCCAGGGACTGCATCACAGAGAGCTGTGATTTGTTCTAATTTATAGTAATACTTAGCTGGAGACATAGAAGGAGCAAGCAGTCCCTGGCTTGAATGAATAGAGTCCTGGTGGAAGCAGAAAACAGCCAGTCATTTAGATAAGGAAACAAACAGAATTCATGCAGTCAGGTGAGCTGCAACCACTGACAGGCATTTGGTGAGCATCTTGGGAATTGTATTGAGACCAAAGGACAACGCTCTAAACTGGTATGTCCTGGAGATCTATGGATCACATCCAATTGTCTTTCCTTAGCAATTGTGACCATCCAGAACTTTGAAAGTATTACATAGTGATTCAGACTGCTTATGTCTAAAATTGGCCTGAGGTCACCTGTCCTTTTGGCACTAAAAAGAATGTTCAGTAAGTTCCAGATCCTTGTTGTTCTGAGACAGACCGGCTGGATGACTCTTTTTTGTTCGGCAGCTTTTCTATTTCTATGACTGCCTCTTTCCTCTGACTGGTTGAATGCTGGGGATTATTGTGTTGCATGCTGGGGGAAGAAGGGAAAATGGTATGTAAAAACCTCTGGGTATTACACTCTGCATACAAGTGTCTTTGGTAATGGCTATCCAGGCTTCTAGGTGTAGAGTAAGAACCCACTGACTGCCTTCACAGTGCAGCAGTTGGGTAACCCTTAACGGACATTGAAAAGGCTTCTCAGAAATGGTTCCTCCAAAGCCTTTATGTAGCAGGCCACATCTGCTGCAGGGGAGGTGTCTTTCATTAGAGTTCCCCTGTCTGCCTTGAGGGGATCTATCTCCATAGGAGTTGAGGGGATACCCTTGTGATTTTCTGAACCACAATTTTCTGCTACCTCTCTGGTTTTAGGAGAAAGTCCTTTGAGGGGGTAGAAAATCAAATTCCAACAGCACACAGTGTCTGCCCAGCTTGCTCACTCCTGGAGATAGTTTTCATCAAAAGGGACATGGATAAATGAAGACTTGAAAGGTTCTGCAAAATCACAAAGGTGCAGCCAGGTGTGCCTCCTGATGGTAACACCTGAAGCTGCTGCTCTAGATGCTCCCTCTGAAACATGAGAAGTCAACCTAGTGGAAGCATTGGATAGGGACTGAAGTGTGGCCAGTTGCAAAGAAATTGTCTTTTTGTCCTCTTCAGACATGGGGCCCAGAGATTGTTTTGGAAAACTGCTTGATCAATTCCCTCTAACATCTTGTCACATGTGACAAATAATTCAGAGACCTGAGGACAAAGGTTGCTGAAGCATTAATATGTTTTCTATATCTGTCTAACACCCTAGACTCCCTGTGAGGGAGATGGACAGAAGAACTCTGTTCAGCGAGCTCTGTTTTAGTAGCTACTGCAACCACCATAGCATCCACTGGGGGACTACTTGCTCTAATTAGCCTTATCTTTGGGTGCTATGAGGTACTTGTCAGGGTGCTTGGGAATAGGCTCAACAATGTCCAGATCCTTCTAGGCCAGGCAGGATCTAAGGTCTACCATCTCATTCACCAGGGAGACTACCCAAATTGTTGCTAAGACAGTTTCAAAAGCCTCAAGAAATACTGAATCTTCATGGCAAGAGGGGATGGAAGACCAGCCACCTTTCTGTCTCAGAAGTTCAAGTATTTCACCAAATGAGACATCATCAAGGAGTGACCTGTGGGACCCTTCTGCTTCATCAAAGTCAGTGTCTTCGTTTAATGACTCTTGTGGAAATTTGAGGTGTCTTCTCATACATGTGCACTTCCAAGGGGGCTCTTTGTTTGGACGCTCTAAAGTTGACTCAGAAGCACTTGTTGAGCCCTGAATGAGGACAGTCTCAAGGCTTGACTGGACCAGCTGTCCCAGTGGGACAGGATGAAAAGACCCATCTTCCACAGAAGACAGCTGAGTTTGGGGTGTTTCCAAGCGGTGCAAGGATGTATTTTCCCAAGAAGCAGAAAAGCTCTCTCCATTATCTTGAAAGCTGAAACCAAGACAGACTAGAGCTCATCCCTCACTCTATCCAAAGAAGCCTGTGAAGGATGAAACCCAATTCCCCATGGTTCCAGCCTTGAAGAAGAGGTCAGAGCCAAGTTGTCTAATGCTGAGGATCCAAGAGAAGAGATGGCTCAAAGAACATCAGAGTCAGTCCCAGTCTCCCACATCCAGCTGACACTATGGCTCTGAGATCCGATCAGATCAGACAGAGTATAAGCGATCTGGATCAACAAAGGTGTCACAGTCAAGAAGGGCCAAGTCTTCTGAGCCAACAAAGACATACTTAGAAGTCTTGCATCTGAAATCTCCAAAACCATAGGATGAATCAGTGTAAGAGTTAGAGGTTGGGTCTATGTAGTAGGAAGGCTAACATTTCTGATGGGAGATGGAGCCAAAATAACACCCAACAGTATCTGGGTTCTGAGAAACTTTCTCATTATCCTATCCACATCCACTTCAGAGAGGTTCCTAGATGACATGAGGAAGGGTGAAGTGGAACGTGGATGAGAAACTCTTCCATGGGTGTCCTGCAAAAATGGAGAATAAAGTCTAGATGTTACTGGTTCTGGAGAGAACCTAGCAAGAACCTGAAGTGACTTTAGCTTAGGTCTGGCTGGATCTGATCTGGAGGACAGAGCAGAAGTCTTTGATTTCACAGCAGCCAGAGACATACAGGTGCACTGATCCAACATTTTAGGAGTTTTCTCTGGGGGAGTAGACCCTAAAGAAGTCACAGGAGGAGAGAAATCTTAAAAGTAAATCAACTGATCTTTTACCTTCCAACATTTTGAATATATAATTTTTATTGACTTTTCCAACAAAATAATATAGCATACATGTGTCATATAAACGGTAGTGTTAAAAGAGAAATAGCAATTAACAATGACACAACTGCAACTGTTATGTACTCATCAATGTATATGATAACTACACAAGTATCTGCTTTTCAAAAACTGTTTAAAAAGAAAAAAATATATACAATAATAACATAAGACCAGTCTTGTCTGTTGCAACCATACAGTTTCCAAGTTTACACTTATCATCTCCCATCAAATGTCCAGATGATCTTATAATTTCCTTCTTTTGTTTAGATTCCAACAGAATTATGTCACACAGTTAAATTGCTGGCTTTTTCTCCATCGTGTTCATTTTATAATGTTACTCTGTTCATCTTATCAATTTTAAATATTCCATATATACGCTTCCCAGTCTGGTAGTGTATGTTCTCCATTCCCTCTCAAGCACAGTTTTTGGAACAAAAGTTGGTATTAATCTCTTAATAAGCTTTTCTCTTTTCCATCCTACTTCTTCTCTTTCAATTCCCAACCTAAAGTTTGCCAAGTCCATGTTAGAGGTTTATGAATGTTTTTCCCATCCCTTTATCACTTGTTGCCCTCTCTGCTGTATCCTCTGACATTCCCAAAATGTATATATCATTCCTGCCTCATTTGCTTCACACCTCCAGCCCTTTATCTTCACATGCCCCCTACCATGCTATATTTTATTCTGATTGTTGTACCGTAAGTGCAATATTCTCATCTTTTGGTGCAGTGTGTAGGGACAGTTTCTGAGAAAATGGGCTTTTCCCATGGCTGAGTGCATTCATCATGTGTTACTCCCATTTGTATATTTTCCTTACTTAATCATATTCTATCATGCCTAGCTCTTCTTTTTTTCACTTCTGTTGTCTGATATCTTTATATTTCAAGCCTTTTCTTCCTTTTTCACACTTCCACATTTTTCCACTGAACCTCAATGTTGTTTCCTTTGAGTGCTGAATTAGCACATTTTACAGAAGTATTTATCAGTGTATTAAATGCTTCAAAATGTTCATCTCTGACGTGAAATTGATTTTGCAGTTTTATCACACATTAATCTTCTTTCCTCTAATTCAATATTGTTGTTTAAACTGCCCCATTCAACTATTTGCTTCAAACTTCTTCCCATTCTATTTGTATTTGTTTATGTATTACATTTTTAATGTCTGGTTAATCCGATATTCTCTTATACACAGCTGATGTCATATGCCCTAACTTTAGCCCCATCTCTCAATTCCATCTTAAAGTTCTCCAGACTGGAACTCTTTACAGGGACAGTTCCTCTTCTTTCTAAATTTTGCATTTCCCATCTTCTTCATGTAATCTGATTCACTGTGCCAGGTTAAATGCCACAAACTGAGAAGGGATATGAATCAATCTCCATCCCCCATCTGTGATTAAATACCACAATCTGAGAATGGAAATGTATCGATCTCCATCCATCCTCTGCAATTAAATGTCATAGTCTAAAAAGGGATATGTATAAATCCCCATCCCCCATCTGTGGTTAAACGACATAATCTAATATGGGATATGTATCAATCCCCGTCCCCCTCTGTAGTTAAATGCCACAGTCTGGGGAGGGATACATATCAGTTCCCATCTCCCCTTTGTGTTTAAATGCCACAATCTGAGAAGGGATATATATCAATCCCCATCCCCCCATGTGTTTAACTGCCAGAATCTGACAAGGGACATGTATAAATCCCCATCCCCCTCTGTGGGTAAATGCCACAGTCTGAGAAGGGATATGCATCAGTTCCATTCCCCCTATGTAGTTAAATGCCACAGTTTGAAAAGGGATATGCATCAATCCCCATCCCCCCATGCACTTAAATGCCACAATCTGACAAGGGATATGTATCAAGCCCCACCCCACCCCTGTGGATAAATGTCACAATCTGAGAAGAAATCCCCACCCCCCTCTGTGGTTAAATGCCACAGTATGAGAAGGGATATGTATCAATTCCCATCCCCACCGTAGTTAAATGCTATAGTCTGAGAAGAGATATGTATCAATCCCCAACCCCCATGTGTTTAAATGCCACAATCTGACAAGGGATATGTATAAATCCCTAACCCCCTCTGTGGTTAACTGCCACATTCTGAGAAGGGATACGTATCAATTCCCATCCTCCCTCTGTATTTAAATGACACAGTCTGAGAAGGGTCATGTATAACTCCCCATCCCTCACCTGTGGTTAAATGCCACAGTCTGAGAAGGGATATGTTTCAATCCCCAGCCCCCCCTTTCGTTAAAGGCCATAGTCTGAGAAAGGGTATGTATCAATCCTCATCCCCCTCTGTGGTTAAATGCTACAGTCTGAGAAGGGATATGTGTCAATCTCCATCCCCCTCTGTGGTTAAATGTAACTGTCTGAGAAGGGATATGTATCAGTCCCCATGCCCTCGTGGTTAAATGTCACAGTCTGAGAAGAGATGTTTATAAATCCCCATCCCTCTCTGTGGTTAAATGCCACAGTCTGAGCAGGGATATGTATCAATTCCCACCCCACCCTGTAGTTAAATACCACAGTCTGATAAGGGATATGTATCAATCCCCATCCCCCATGTGTTTAAATGCCACAATCTGACAAGGGATATGTATAAATCCCCATCCCCCTCTGTGGTTAAATGCCACAGTCTGAGAAGGGATACGTATCAATCCCAATGTCCACCTGTGGTTAAATGCCACAGTCTGAGAAGGGATATGTATCAATCCCCAGCCCCCCGGTGGTAAAATGCCATAGTCTGAGAAGGGATAAGTATCAATCCCCATCCCACCTCTGTGGTTAAATGCCACAGTCTGAGAAGGGATATGTATCAATCCCCATCCCACCTCTGTGGATAAATGCCACAATATGAGAAGGGATATGTAACAATCCCCATCCCCCCTCTGTTGCTAGTATTGGGGACACTGTATTGGTGTGCCTCACCCTCATATTCCTCAAGTAGAACCTGCATCTTTTCTACTAGTGTGTGTACTTATCTCAGTGGTATATGCCTGATTACACATATTATGTATTTATTTATTTAACATTTGTTAACCGGGAAAGTCTGAAATGTGTGGAGAGAAAATAGTCTGGATAGCCTGTACCTTACCTAGCTTAGTGAATGCTCCTATTGTCTCTATCCTTTAACAATGTGTCTATTGTTTTATATGAATTCTTCAGCTTTCTTATAAATGTTCCTTCATACTAGTGTCCTACAAGATATGAGGGATATTCTGCTTCTTTTATGTCTTTTACCCCACCTCCTCCTTTCTGTTTCCTACTCTAATCAAGATTGTTTTATTGTGGTTTCCAAGATCTTCTGCAATCTTTAAGACACACCAGCATCTGAGGTCTCTTAAATAAGAAAATACTTTTGAAGCTATAAAATATTCACATAGCATATACATTTCTGGAAAACATGCTTTGAATTACAGCAAATAAAGGAACACTACCATTGTGTTCAGTATACAACAAACTTACCCGGAGAAGTTTTAATTCTCTTGTTAGACTGTCTCCAACTGAGTTAAACATCCTCTCTTTTTCACTGTCAATGAAGTCGCACATACATGTTGTCATTCGCTGTAAACAGCCTTGACCACGCATCTCTGCACAAGCTAAAAAAATGCAGTAAAGACTGTTAGACTTGCAGTAAAGACAGCCTTGAAAGCAAAGACAACCATGACTGATTAGCCCAGTGGGCAAGACAAAATAGATTGCCAACTTTAATCTCAGCTACATGCCTAGAACTTCACAAATAAGATAATCTTTTTGCATTCTCTAGTTAGATTTCTCCATAATACCACAATCTCTAGTTCTTGGTTAAAATGAAAATAAATAATAATTTAATAAAATAAAATTTAATAAAATAAAATTTATTTAAATAAATAAATAAAGTTCTCAACAATCCTTGTGTTAGCAAACTAGCAAGAAAAAATAAAACAACCCTGTTTTCAGAATTGTAGAACCTGGGGGATATAACAGAGTCTTTGATTATGAATGTAATATGGGGTGCTGGAAGCATACCTCTCACCCTCTTAGAGCAAGAAATTTGGACAAAGCCATAAATAATGGGGGGACAAAGGCAAAAAAAAATAGGGACAATTTTTAAATATTGCTCTTACAGACTTCTAAAGTTGATGGAATGCATCAACATGAATTTTCTGATTAGTATGAAGTCTGAAACTCAAATGTCTCTCATTATTTTCTGACTTTAATCATCAATAACATGCCAGTGATTTGCCAGAAAAACAATGTTTTAAGAAGAAAAGAACAAAAATATGATGCATAAATGTGGACAGTTGAGAGGTATGGGTGGAATTGTCATTTGTAACTGAATGGTGCAATGCCTATGCTACCATCTCTTACACCTTTACATACATACCAAGTAACATGCCTGTCTCAGCCTACAATCATGTTTAATTACTTACTTGACTCTTAACTAGATAAGTGCACTAATCCATAAAAAAATTTTTCTTATGACCTAAGGGAAAATAATCAAAAGATAACCATTTGTTGACAATAGATATCATTTTGCAATTTGCTAATTTGCACTAAAGCTTAATGACTTAAAACTTATATTAGTTGTGAAGAGTGAAGGAAAATAACCCTCTACACACACAAACTCACGTGCGCGCGCACACACACACACACACACACACACACACACACACACACACACACACACACACACACACACACACACTAGGATTCCTGTTGACAACATAATATCACCTAAGATAACTTCTTTTAAAATGAACTTTGATTACTGAATGGAAGAAGATGTTTACAATATTGCATTTAATGAATCAGTCTTTCAAATCAACCTTTGAGCCTGAACAATCTTATGAAATTAGGAAAAACCTATGAGGATTAGTTACCCATTTAGTTGCAACTGAATAGTTTTTGATGATGCAAAGTAAATATTTAAATACCATTAAAGATTATGTAGAGTAAATATAGTTTACTAATTTTTAAGGTACAGAAATCAGCACATGCTGTTTTCTGATCTTCAAAATCATGCTGATTTGAAAACACTTTCTGAGTCCCTTGCTCTACTACCGTATTAATCAGAAAATAAGACTGGGTCTTATACTTTTCCCCCGCTGAAATACGCATTAGGGCTTATTATCAGGGGATGCCTTATTTGCCCCCCCATACAACAATCTACATTTATTGATTTATTCATGTGCACAAATCGACATTTATTTATGTACACAAATTGACATTTATTTGGTACTTCTCCATTATTGGGCAATAGTTCTACGTAACGCATTAGCAGTTGTGTGAGAATTCTACGTAAATAGTGCAACAAATATTTCAACTTCAGAATATCTACACCTTGGCTTTCACATTGCAATATTTCATACTTAACAGAAACTGCAGAAAAATTTCAATACATGTGTATTGGAGAAGGGGAATAAAACAGGTGAATAACTGACACTTTTTGAGTGATGATTCCTTACCCAAACCGTACGAGAAGAATAATGGAAAGTCGTAAAAATGAAGTCTAGGAGCTAGTGGCATTATTTTGTAATTACCCCTCAATAATGAAACGTTACCTTAATACAATAAAGTAAAAAACTGACAAGAGCTTGCCGGCAGCTGAAAGCAGAAGCAATCCATTCTGTTGCCCCGATAACGGAAAAGTTATTCAAATACAGTCATGTTATCTTCTTCTTCTGGAACATTGTCATAAGTCTCCAACCCCCGAATTCCAGCCTGAATTTCTTGTGACTCCATTTCCTGTAGAACCATTGACCCCAATCTGTCATGCCTAGCAACAGAGCTATCCTTAAATGAGCACTGCTTGTCCATGTAGCCTGCTTGTAGTGCATTGGCAACACAACTGTCAGTGATTTTATCCCATGAATTCTTCACCCAAGTCATAACCTCTTGCAGGCTAGGCATAACAAAGTTTCCACGCTGATTTCTCTCCATTATATTTTCAATGTAGTCATTAAGTTCCATGTGCAAATGGTCATCATCATAGGATCATAGGAGGTTACTAGGCTAATGACCCTAGGGCCCTAACAAGCCTAGCCAAGTTTTACCCTTATTTCCATGATCAGCACCTATCACCCTTGTCCAAGAGAGACATACATGGAACCCATGAGGTGAACTTACGGTGACCCATCCAACCATCCAGATTGCATATGAAGAAGGCCAATGAGGTGGTCTACTTGACATGACGCGGAAGTCTGTTTCAAAGGTGTGGTAACCTCTGGGAGACAGGTCTGTCCCTTCAGCAGGTTCTATTAATGTCACATACCAGGTTAAGCCCATTAGAGTGAGTAACCCATGTATCATTTGACTTATGGATATGCAGCCTTTCCAATAAAGCAGGGTCAAAGATTGCTACAGGTGCTTGGAAAGGTACATAACAAAAGAGGTGTTGTACTCAATTATTGGCCTGATGAGGGAAGAGTAAAGGGAGGTTATTACATCTTTTTTTTTTCTGGAGGCAATGCCCTTACTTACGAGATGAGAAATACAGAATGCCCTTCTTACCACTGTGGAGACACGGTGATCAAAGTTAAGGTTGCTGTCAACCTGTGTGCCCAGGTCTCTCACCACTGAGTGCGTACTTAGGGTGTTATTATTGATGTGGTAGCTAGCAGGAACATCACTCTTACCGAAAGGGGTGCTAATACATTTTTTTGCATTGAGTTTAAGGCCATGACTTTGGCACCAGTCATTTGTTTGTGTAAAGCCCTCTTGTAGGATGTTAACACTGTTTGGAGATTCTATGACTGCTCCGAGTTTGCAGTCATCAGCAAACTTTTAAGCCACAGACCTTTAGTTTTAGCTTGCACTTCAGAGAAATATATTCCAAACAGTAGGTCCTTGAATGGCTTGTTTATTGCAATATCAAGAGTCTGGAGATAGACAGTCATTCCTGCATCAGGAATCATTATTTGATCTATTCTTCTCTATGCAAGGAAGTTCTTCATGTCTTTAATATGGTGAGTGCTGGCTGAATCCCAAACTAGCAGACCTCTTTCGACACCTCGCAGAACAAGTGGCAGCATTACACTGACCCACTTCCTTATAACTGCTTGTGGGCACCAGGCTTTTTCGGTTTCAAGAATGTAAATGCCTGAAACACATTCAATCTTATCTTTCTTGCCCTTTTTAATGATTAGAGGTGATGTTTTCTTTCCATCTAGACGAATTGCCAAAATACAGGAAACACGTACACTTTTGTAACCAGAGGAGGGAATGTAAATTGATGAGGCACCCCTCTGATCAATTGTTGTTTGAGATCCTTGGCCCATAAACACTGCAGTTTCATCCACAGCAATCATGCTGGAGAATTGGTATTTAGAAAAGTCGATACCATCAATAAAGGACTTGAATGCAAGTGCACGTTTAATAACTTAGGTATCTTCCAGCTTGAACAGTGTTATCGATCTTCTTAGAGACAGTACATAATCGCTGAAGGAAGCCATCCAGCCAATGTTGTGAAGCTTTGAATTCTTCTGGGGATATTTCTAACTGTGGTGCCATTGCAAGGGCAAATGCTTGAATATCAGCCCTGCGGACAGCCAAAGCCTTTGCTCTCCTGTTAGCAATCCATTCACAGATGATGTCTTCCAGCTTAGGAAATAATGGTTGGTGACCTGATCCACACTTGCACTTCTTAGCATTTCCCTCATCTACCTGTTGACTGAGGTTATCGTATGCTACTCGCTATTTTCGGACCATTCTGACTGTGCATTCTCTTTGCAGAATGCCATCAGATTATTTCCCCAGGAGTCCTCCATGATTCCTTTCCTGTACTTGATGGAATAGCTCTTTCTTTCTGCACTCATCTTGTCTGGGGGGGGGGTTTATTGAAGACTTACGAGACAGTAGTGGCAACACAAATTGGTGACAGTTAAGAAGACACAACCACACCAGTTTTTTTATCAAGTGCACACGTTTTACATGAGTTGTCTGTACTTTGACCAGAGTACACTTGCCAGTGTTTATAGGCCATGGATCTCAACCATTTGTGAGTGAGAATTAGGGTTACAGTAAGAACCGTGGAGGACTCCTGGGGAAAGAATGTTACAACTTTCTGCAAAGAGAAGAATTTGGGTGTCCAAATGGTCTGAAAATGGCGAGCAGAGTACAATAACCTCAGTCAACATGAGTCAATAATATTATTATTTTATAATTCAACACGTCCATGATGTGTTGTTGATGATCTTAACTGGAACTTATTTTTGGGGGTAGGGCTTATATCATGACCACCCTGGAAAACCATGCTAGGTCTTATTCTCTGGTTAAGTCTTATTTACGGAGAAACACCGGTAATTAGCTTGTCTGAGACAAGACAAGATGTGATGGCCCACTATTGGAACAGTAATCAAGGAGCCTGAATCATCACCACTGGCACTAGTTGGGGACGTACGCCGGGAGGTACACACACAGTATTTCCAGATGCAGCTTTCTACATCAAGTGTAATTCCCCTTAAGAGCACACATAAACCACAGTCAGTCCGAGACTGGTTTCTCACTCTTTCTCCAGAACCCCAATAAGACTCCCCACTGGCACAGCTATAGAGTTGAGATCTCAGCTGAATGACCTAGCCAAGAACTCCAGTACCCTCTCTGTCCAGCCAGTGCTTCATGCCCCTGCCCAAGTAGCTGATACACACATTCTTTGAAGTTTGATTTACACACACACACACACACACACACACACACACACGGAAAAGGCTGGCACAGGTTTATTAGGTATGCCCCCTTCTGCCCAGACTATAGGGTAGTTTTCACTGCCACCAGTCACTCCTGTCATCTACCTTAAGGCTCTTCCAAGGGTACCAGATATACTGAGTGATATTAATATTAATACAAGTGGTAATTTGATCAAGAGCAAGGCTATTAGGATTGGCTCACACTGTGTCACCAAATAAATATGCAAGTACTCTCAAAACTTAAATATCTCCACACAGTCAGCCACAATGAAAAGTTTAAATATATTTAATAATAAATAATAAAATAATCTGACAATACTCAATATATATTCACAGTGACATCAGAGTTCAAAATCACAGGAAATATTTAAAACAATATTGCAGGACAGGCTCAGACAATTAAAGCTATCTAAACACAAACTTTTTTAAAAGTGTGTGAAAGGGATCTTAGGAAATTATGTGCGTCAAACAGCACTAACAAATGGTTTAATTTATCTGAGTTAGAGAAACAAGCACTATTACAGTTAACAAATGATAAAACACTGCGCATTATGCGAGGGGACAAGGGTACAGGATTAGTCTTGATGGAACAAGAAGAATATATTAAAAAAATGGATACTACACTACATAATAATGAGTTTTTCACCCCAGTAGACATACAGACAGTAGACACACACTTTACCAATATTGACAAGTCCTTGAAAAGTCTACAGATTACTAATGCCATCTCTTTAGAAGATTACATGTTTTTGTCAGTCCCCTCACCTAATCTAGGGAGATTATTTGGTATTCCTAAAATCCATAAGAATGCTTCTAACCCACCGTTTAGACACATCATTTCTAACAAAAAAGACAAAACTGAAAAAAATTGCGGAATACTTAGATGCAGTTTTAAACCCTTAGTACAAAAGACTAACAACTATTTAAGAGATTCATGGGCTTTCTTAGACAAACTATTCCACAAAAAAGAAGGGTTATCTAAATGAATTTTAGTAACTATGGATGTAGAAGGGTTATACTCTAATATACCTCACAAAGAAGGTATGCAACTTTTCAGATTATTTCTTAAATACACCACCTTCTCAAAAATTAAAATTAATACACTATGCATTTTAGTTGAAATAGTAATGAATAATAACTTCTTCTTCTTTAATGGACATATATACAAACAAACCAAGGGAATAGCTATGGGTTCAAAGATAGCACCTGCTTTTGTTAATATTGTCATGAGCACATGGGAATTAGAAAAATTAAATACCTTGAAGAACTTTAATCGAGTACACATTTATAAAAGATTTATTGATGATGGGTTTTTTTTGCGTGGCAGGGTGACCAATCTTCTGTAGACCTTTTTATTTCTGATTTGAGAGAGAGTTTAGGTTTTTTGAACTTGATTTTGTCTGGAATAGGGTATTCTATTTCCTTTTTAGATACACAGATATACTTACTACCTCCTAATACAGTATGTTCCACAATACATAGAAAAGAGACCTATAAAAATAATCTGCTTGATTTTACTAGCTCCCATCCATATTTTATGAAAAGGAACCTTGTCAGAAGTCAATTTATTCGCATCTCTAGAATTATCAGTCAAGATTATGACTTTCAAAAGAATGCTGTTTTATTAAAACATGTTTCTTCGAAGAAATTATCCTCCATCTCTTATTAACAATATATGTAACAAGATCTCTAATGAGAGACACACTAAATATTTACCTATTTTACTACATGGTTTTACACCTAATACTTCAAAACCAAATAATATTAACAGAACCCTTAGTTTCCCATTACCTATCTCTAGGGACATGTCACAAATTAGAAATGTCATCTCGAATAACTGGGATTTATTAACCGAATCACAATTTATGTCAGCTGCTATTGGCACTGCACCTACCTTTTCATTTAAAAGAACCAAAACCATAAGAATGAGTTTAGAAAACAGAGATTTACCTTTTCTTATTAATTCTACTTCTATTTCTAACTCTCAAAATGGGATGCATTCATGTAATAAATGTGTGGTATGCCCTAACATTTTCATAGGATCTCAATACACATTCACACATTGTAATTATACTATTAAGTTTTCAAAATATTTTTTCTGCCATTCTACAGCAGTAGTATATGCAGGTATTTGTGCATCTTGTAAAGCATTTTATGTAGGTAAGACTACAAGAAAACTTTCAGATAGAATTAAGGACCATCTCGGAGCCATCAGGGCAAAGAACTTAAATAATGCCCTTGCTAAACATAGCATTTTTTGTACTTCTTTTAGTAAATTTTACTTCATAGTATTAGAACAAGTTGATTGTTTTTTTGGAGATTGGGAATTATATTTAGAACTAAGAGAACTTAAATGGCAATTACTGCTTAATTCAGAAACATACCCTGGACTGAAGGAAAGTGTTAATATTAAATGCGCTTTAAAATGGAAGATTTAATTCTATTTTGACAGTTGTTCTCTTTCTACAAAATGTGTTTTCATCCATCCTTGACCTTTGACACACTTGTAAGTCACCATTTGCACAGTTATATGAATATTCATGTCTCCTACATGCATATTTAGTGCGCACACTGTATATTTGTTCAATGATAAGCTAACACAAGGGAGTTTTTATTTAATATTCATGCCCCTGTCATTCATATGTATGTTCATGGTTATTGTGTTAAGATGATTGGCACAATTTAAATATTGTCTTGTACTATTGGTTACTGTACTAATAAGTTATAAGTAGTTCATTGGCTTTTTGTTAACATGTGATCTAGTTACATATAATGTAAGTATTGTTGACTATAGGTTATTCTGATGAAGCTTTTCCACCTGAATAAGAGCGAAAGCTTAATCATCTGTTCAGTGTCTGAGTTTTTATTTCCGGTCTACTAGCTCAGTGTTAATCACTACGCCTAAAAGAAGTTTGAATTTATATAATTAAGATTCTTCTAGTGCACAGTGTTTATTTATATTTATATATATATATATATATATATATATTTATATATATATATATGGGTCTACTGCAAATGGCCAAATTCCCACAATTTTGAACTTCATATGGCCGACCCCATCTGACTGAGTTTGTGAAAGCTCGACTGGACTGCATGGAGATCTGCATACAATGCATAATGGCAATATTTCCCATTACTGCACTGTAATGTGATGTCGGAGTTGGTATATTTAAGTAGGGGTGGGTGTGGGGGGCAGGTGGGCTTGCCCCCCTGCAAAATACTGATTTTATCAGTATTTCTTTTCTTTTTTTCCAGTCCAGAAAACCGGCTTTCACGATAATGCACTTTCGGTAGTGCAGTTTCGCTCTTATGGGTGTCGTTGCTTGTTTGAGATTTTGGGATTTCGAGCAAGCAACATAGACCCATACATACATATATATGTGTGTATATATATATATATATATATATATATATATATATATATATATATATATATAGATCATATTTAACTATATCTAGCCATAGATGTCTGCATATGTACAGACATAAACAGAACAATTTCATATACACAGGTGTGCACTCACATCAAAATCCAACACAGACACATATAAACTATAATTAATAGACAGATAAAGGTGGCCCATATCCATTTAAGATGCAGATGGAGAGCAATAAAGTAAATTACAAACTAAATTATGCATAATCATAAAATGCAGACATTGTGCAGTTATAACTTCATGCAAAATCAAAATGGGACTGTAAATGTGTGTGTGTGTGTGTGTGTGTGTGTGTGTGTGTGTGTGTGTGTGTGTGTGTGTGTGTGTGTGTCTGTGTGACCCTTTACTGCCCTGTTACCCAAACACGTAGAAGACATAGTCTTAACCTACCAACATCTCAACTGATTCTATCATTGAGTTGATCTTCCCTAGCAGTTTTAACTTGTTTGTGTCTGAAGACTACACAGACGTACATATACTAAGTTATGTAAGTATATGATGCTGTGTAATGCGCCAGTTATATAAATCACACTTATCTCTGCTTGATTGTTTACTCCAACCTCTGAGTAAGTGTAATATGAAGTATATACTTTCCTGATTTATAACAGAAACTACATCAGTTCACATTTGGTAAAAAGTCCATCGATAGAATATTTTGGTAATGATTAAGGAGGGTTTCCATGAAGATGAAATGATATAATAAAGAAGGTATGAGGTTCATAAAACTGGGTACCGTCACTGGAAATTTTACAAATGGCTTGAATCACACACAATAAAACTTCATTGATTAAGACTTTGCTGTTAACAAGCTAGTCTTTGTGATACTGAATTTGATTTTGCTCAGCCTTCATTTGGCTACTGTATGATCTTGAGCATGTCACTTAACAAGACAGTGCTTGGGGCAAATGGGAATTTGGGCTGGGTCCTCAGTGGTCTCCTGGCATGCAAGTCTGCTAATTACTAATTATGGTGTGGACAACTGGAGGACAGCAAAAAGGTCAAGACTCAGAAGGCTAAGCCATGAGGCACATATATATCAAAGAAACCTCAACACTCTTGGAGTTACAGCTGAGATAATAATGTTAGGTGAAGGTATGAAATGAGGATTAAACTGCACTGGCATATATTTCTGCTGTGGAAACATTCCTGAGGAAAGCATTGAAAGAAGCTATCCCTCCAGTCGAGTGATCTTTCACTGCAGCATTTTTCAAAAAGGCATGAGCTAAATGATTAGAAAATATAGCACAGCTGACAATCCAGTGGAAAATTGTTTATTTCACAATGGGCAGCTCTTCCTTCTTTAGAGGAATTGAGTTGAATAGTTGTGTGATGTTACAGGAGTTAAATGCAATATCTCCTCTTCCAGTGCCACCAGTTATATTACAGTTAGGGCTGTGACAGACCTTAACAACTTATGATGAATACACACTAGTGCCTCATGTCATGACCAGCATCTGTAACATCTAAATAATCTTTACACTGTACAACTATAGAATCAGGTTACAATCATTGGCTCCACATGGTTTTCCATACCTCAGGGTGAGTCCATTGTCGTTGTCATCATCATCATCAGCCCTCCTTTCCCCATTTTCTGCATGTTGTTAGTGTGTTGCATCAACTATCACCATCTCTTTTACTCAGTTCAGTTTCACTGCACTACCTTTCTTTGTCAGTCATGCCTGACTGTCGCAGGTCTTCTCTCACACAGTCTAACCACCTCTTTGCTGGATGCTCTCATTTCATCTTGTCTCCTTCCTCTGTGTCCCACGTCTTCTTAACCAGGTTGTCTTCTGCTTCCTGCACATGTGCTGAACCAACTTAATCTCTTCTCCTTGACCATCTCTGCAATTGGAGCTACTTGTCAAACCATTGTTTTGTATTCCTTACTTTTCAGCTTCTTTAGCATTCTTCTGCCATATACTACCCCTGACATTCTGTGCCAGTGGACTACAGCACCTTTAATTCCTGCTTTAACCTCCTTATTCTGACCTCCCTTCTCTTCAGCCACCCCTCCCTGGCACTGAAAGATGTTAACCTGTTCCACTATTTTCCCTTCTATTTCAGTTGTCTGCTTCTTCTGATTTCCTCCATTTGGTGCCATTACAACTGCCTTATCTATATTTAGTTTCATCCCACTTATCTTCAGTTTTGCATTCTGTTACTCATGTCTTTCACTGATGTTTTTGCTCAGACTATCTTGTAAAGCCGCATCATCTGCATACAGCAACTCTGTTGATCTGACCCCTCTGACCTGTTTGCTAACACAGGCCATCACCAATATGAACAGTAGTGGACTCAAAACTGAACCTTGATTCACACTAACTACCACTGGGAACCCATCTGGGAGTACGATCACTGTTTGAACTTGTGCCATTGGATGCCTGTACACAGCCAGCAATAACTCTACCAATGCTTCTGGGACTTTGAGCCATCACAGGACTATGCAAATCAGCTTTCCTGAGGCCTTATCGTGTGCTTTCTCCAACTCTAAAAATGCCCATTTGGACTCTTTCCTCATGTCTAGCTTCTCCTCAACTATCTGCCTCATCACAAACATCAGGCTGGTTGTGCTGCATTCTGATCTGAATGCAAACTGCTTGCTTCCTTCCCATCCACTACTCTGCATATTCTTTTATCAATCACCCTCTCCAAAACTTTCATGTAGAGAGATATATTTGTTTGAAATCTCTGCACTGCCCATGGTTTTGCCTGTCCTCTTTCTTCTTATACACTGGCACTAGTATGCTTATTCTCCAGTATCCTGGGATATGTTTTTCTCTCCAGTCTGCTATGAATACCCTCAGGACCCATTTCTCCGCTAACTGATCAAACATTTTTTAAACAACTTTATTAAAACATAACTTAATACACAGGCACAAATACATTAATAGAAAAGAAAAAAAACATATTAATGTTTCCATTTAAACATATTATACAAGTTTTCTTGTTTTATAACAACTGTCTTTCAACCATTATATACATCACTCCATTTCTGCCTTCTCTTAAACTTTACTCCTTCTCTTGAACATTATTCTGCATGCACTGTTCCCACAAATTCCATTTATTTCTATTAATTTTCTCCATCACTTTTCTAACAATCCCTCTTCCAGTTCTTTCTTCTCTTCTACAGTATTCAGCACTTCAAATAGCATTAGATTAGATTTTGAGTTCCTCTTTCTAGTGATTATTTTTTGGCAGCCAAAAGAGTTAAACAGAATAAGGCCTAATTATGACCATGCAATTCAGATCCTGTGTCCCAGCTCAAAATAATCATATCATTGGGGGGCTTCCAAGATGGCTGCACATTGAGTAACAGCTTAATTCTAGCTCTCCCAGTGTGAAAACAGAAACTCAGCAAAGAAGGACTTTTGTATTTGTGGGTATATTTCAGTAACTGGCTAATAAGTGTACTGCCTGAATGCCAGGAAAAAAGAAATACAGAGGACCTGGAAAAAAATCATCTGCAAAAACTGAGTAAGAAACACTGTCTGGGGAAAGTTCTGCAGCTGTTCAGCAAAATGCAATGGAATCTCCAGACATAACTTCCATTAACCTGCAAGAAGATATAAGACATTTGCACACACAGCTGGTTAAAATAAATAAAACACACTGATGGAGTACATCAACACAAACAGCAAAAGGCTGGAAAATTGGAAGAAGCTTTAAACAGATATTCAGATGAGGTGATAAAGCTGCAAAAATCAGAGGTTGAAATGAAGAAAAGGCTGGATGAATATGAGACTGCTCAGGGAAAGATGTTTAAAAAAATAATAGTATTGGAGGACAGAGCACTTACGGAAAACCTGAAAATCTGATGTTGTTAATCTTCTTCCCATTCATCTCTGATGGGTTCGGTTCCGAGCCCACGGAACCAAGTCAGCCTAATACCAAGCTCGCATACACCAAAAACTCTTGAGCTAAGCTGCTACCCACAATGCCCTTCTCCCAGTTACCTCAGATCTCATTTGCCGCACAGCCATATAGCAGCGTTTCACCAAGCTCTCCAGCTAAGTGTTACATTTTTATAAAAATTTACTGTATTTTGAAATTTTCTCTGTTCTAACTCTTTCTCTACCGTATTATCCATACCTAGCTCTACCCACGGATATCTTTCTCTACCATCGTTAGTAAATACCTTTCCTTACCCGTGTGGTATTCTTAATACCATTGTTGGTATTTCTTGCTTTCTTTCTGTAACTTTTTTGGATCTGTTTGATTCTGTATTGGATATGTCTGACAAAAAAGGGACTTAGGGGTTTAAAAATTGCACTTCCTGCAATGGCAAACTCCCCAACAGCGACTTACATGATGATTGTGTTTATTGTCTGGGCGTTTCCCACTTGTCTGTGAAACCTCCTTGCCAGATTTGTCTCAGTTTCAGTCAGTGGATGCTGAATGAAAGGAAAAAATAGGTTTATTTTGAAAGGCCTACTTTCTTTACCTTTCTCAGAGGCCCTTTCTGGGATGGAGGTCTCAACTCCTCCATCCAAGGACAAGAAACGTCTGCATTCTGATCCCTCTTCACTGGCTGGTGATAAGGGTAAGTCCCACAAGCATACGGCCCACAAGTCTTCTACGGAGCATAAGATCGCTCTCTCGGCTCTGACCATTTTGTTCCGAGCTCGGCTCCAGTGGCCTCTGTGGACATTACCATGACTTCTACCTACGGTACTGACTGCAGTAACAACTTCGGCTCCAGCATTATTGTCTGCGGTAACCTCGGCACTGACCTCACCGCACTGAAATCGGTCCCGACTACCTCCTTGGAGCCGATAATGACTTCTACCCCGGGTATTTCTGTGGCTCCAAGTCCTTTCTCGGCACCTTTAGTGCCTCTACTACCTGTCTCTAAGTTGGAATCTTCAGTGCCGACATTTCCAACACCACGGACCCAGTACTCCCCGTCTTTGGACCCATTTTCTGGCCAAGCTTATAGCCCTTTTTTGGTTCATAGGTTAATACTAGGCTAACTACCCTTGCGGGCCATTTTAAGCCTAGCCAGTTTTCCCTTTTGAGATTCAAACCCTGTACCTTGTGTTTGTAAGGCAAACACTTTAACCATTAGGCCACTCTCCCAACCGACCTGACTCCCCTTCCAGAGTGTCTGTAAGGTCCACTAGGAGTCTTTCTGAATTGGATGTGTTGCACCTGTTCGATCAGCTGCTGACAGCCAGAGGGATTACAAATTTTCCAAAAACTCATCCCACTTCGGGTTTTGGGTCTATTGCCCCTATGACTCCTACTTATTCTCCTCTCTTGGATCCTTTGGTTCCGAGGCCCATAGTTCAGACATCCTTGGTGGGAACCCTTTCTTCGGCGCCAACACTGACTCTCTCTGAAGCTTCGAGGCCCTCCCCCTTTGGGTTTTTGTTCCTACAGAACCATCCCTTCCTCAATCTCATGGTTGGGGGGGGTGGAACCCTCAGCTCCCAGTATGGTTCCAAGTTTTTTATCGGTTCCGTCCTCAGATCCGGGAGTGACACCCGCCCTGATCTTGCTTGAGGCTCCGTCTCCAGGAGCGGGCCGCGCAGAGCGGGGTGTGATCTGGGTTCTGAGATTGTCTTCCTCAGTTCTGGGCTCCCATTCCTCTTTGAGTG
Source organism: Protopterus annectens (assembly GCF_019279795.1). Lineage (NCBI taxonomy): Eukaryota > Metazoa > Chordata > Ceratodontiformes > Protopteridae > Protopterus > Protopterus annectens. Next base: position 1,903,748,228 of record NC_056732.1, on the reverse strand, counting down.
GACCGGCTTTCTGGGTGATGGAGAGGGTGCTTGCTTCTGGAAAAATTCCTCCTACGTTGGATCTTCCCTCTGCTCCCTCTGAGCTACAGATATCATGGGCCACCTCCCCAGGACACTGAGAGCACAAGCCTCTAGAAACCCCTGCCCAGGGTAATCTCCCTTCCGAGTCTTCTTCAGATGTTCCCACTGAAGAACCCCCTCAGAAGAAGGCGTATAAGAGGAAACACCTGGACTCCCCGGAGGAGTCCCTCACTGAAGATACGGATTATTATTTCCACTCCAGGGTTTCCATGGATGACATTTGCACAGCAGCCATTTGGGCTAAATCCCATACGTTCATCAAACATTACAAATTGGATTTAGTCTCCAGGGGAAGTGCGGCCTTTGCCTCAATGGTCCTCAGGAATGTTCTTCCATAAAGGCCACCCAGGTTTTCAAGTAGCATTAGGATTCTGTCCCATCAGTGATGAATGGGAAGAAGAGTAACAATATCAGATAAAGAAATTATGTCTTACCATAATGTTCCATCTGTGTTGTTGATATTCTTCCAGTCATCATACCCTCCCCCAATGCCCCACCAAAGGCTCCTGGTGGATCTTCTGGGTCCTTGTGGTGTTTCAGGGTTTCTGCGCAGAAATGGCCTCTGCTTTTGCTTTTATATGTTGCATGCAAACTCAATGTGAGGTAACTGGGAGAAGGGCATTGTGGGTAGCAGCTTAGCTCAAGAGTTTTTGGTGTACATGAGCTTGGTATTAGGCCGACTCGGTTCCAAGGGCTGGGAACCAAACCCATCAGTGATGAATGGAAGAAGATCAACAACATGGAACATTATGGCAAGACATAAATTCTTTTTTTCAGCTATACCAGAGAAGTTGGAAGTAACAGACTGCGTTAATTTTATGAACACACACATAAACAACTGGACTGGTATTCCAAATTGGTTCAGCAATATCCATATCTACTGGGACATGATAAAATAAAATATTTAGGAATATGGATTAAAAATGATTCCAGTGTGGCAGCTAAAGATATGTGAGAAGAGACTAAACAAAAGATAATACAAAAAATGAGAAACTTGGAAGCTCTGTTATATGGATATGGATAGTAAGATACAAGCAGTTAAAATGCTTTTAGTTCATTTAGTCTTATACACAGGTCAGGCACATTTTTATCAACCACAGAAGTTGTAGATAGCAATTAATAAAGAGGTGAAGGACTTTATCTGGGAGAGGACGACGGTAAGAGTCAAGTGGGATAAATATATTCTTGCAGGAGAACAGAGCAGATTGGGATTTCCTGATCTGAAGGGCTATTTCAGAGCTACACATTTAAGGATCATATACATAGCACAAACAGAAAACTATAATTCAGAGTGGAAAGGGATGATGATGAAATGGGGCAAGCTCAAGAAACAAGGACAGACTGGGATCTTGGATGCAGACCTTTAAGCAGAATAACAATGATCATACAGAATATTATATCCATAAAGTAGCAGAAAGTATTCTAAGAACTAAGGAAACACAGGACTGGAGAAATGAGATTCTTTTGATAGGGATGACTGCAATTAGGGATATATAGAATAGGCAAGAGGGGGCTGGAATTTACTGGAGAAAACTGGCAAAGGAACCAAGATATTGGAGGCAAATAACTACAGAGAGACAGATGATGGAATGGGAAGACAACAAGAATTTATTTGGACTACAGGTTAGAAACTGACTTCCCTATCGAGGACTGATATCAGAGTATAGGCAAAGAGAAAGAAATAGGGGGGTCCTAAACAAAAGACCAGCACTGATAGAGTTTTTTATAGACTCTAAAACAGAAGCTGCCATTAAAAAAAGAATAATTAGTAGAGCATATAAAATATTGCATGACAACTATAAGAATCAATCAGAGGAGGTTAGAAAGGATTGTGAAGAAAGAATGGCTAAGCAATTAAGATATTCACAAAGAAATTATGGGAGGATATATGTATGTCTTCCAAATATGCAACAAAATCTAGAAGATTTAGGATTTTTGCTTGGAAATGTTTATGCAGATTGTTTTTTTAAACCCCAAGTAGACTCCAGTGACTCCAAATAATTTTTCCTCAGGTGGACAGCAAATGGTGGAGTTGTGATGGGGAAGAAAGAGGTAGTTGGGAACATATTTTCTGGGAGTGTGGTGAGCTGGAGGACTTTAGGGATTCCCTGCAGGATGCATTGTCAGGGATGCTGGATGGGCAGATTAGTGTGTCAAGGGAGATAACTTTTATGAGATATGATACAGAATTGGAATTGTCAAGACATGGTATGGCCTTGCTGTGACTAATTATGATGGCTGCCAAAAAAACAATTACTAGAAAATGGAAATCAAAATCTAAACCAATTATACTAGAAGTAGTGAATATAGTGACAGAGATAAAACAACTGGAATTCAGATCTTTAGAAAAGGATAGCAGCAAACTACACAGGAAAAAATGGGAATAGTGGGAACAATACATACATAGGAGGAATGAGGTTTACAAGAAGGCGGGACTTAAATGAGCTATGTAATGTTTGACTGAAAATGACTGGGTAGATTATAGATGATGTATAATGTTTGTAACTGGGAGTGTGTCAGTATGGGTTGTGATGTAAAATGCTTGCAAATGGGATTGTGTCGGTGTGATTTGTTTTCATTTATATAAATATATGATTGTCTATGTCATAAGTGATGGTTTAATAAAGATGATTTTTGTTTAAAAAAGGAAGGAATTGAATAATCTATGTAATGTTGCTTAGGTTATATGATATATAACAATTTATGTGAAGTACAATGTTTGTAAATGAGAACTTGTTAATACAGTTTGATTAGTTTTATATAAATGTAAATTTGCATATGTCACAAGAGATAATTCAATAAAGGTGTTTAAAAAATAAAATAATAATTTCCTTAGTTATAGCAGTTTGCTCACCCAATCTTTCTGACAGAGTACTCTGTAGGGATTTTGTTAAAATCTGCCAGTTCATTACACTCTCAAAAAACATGCTCACGGTTACCTCTGTCTTCCAAATCACACCTCCAACATTTGCTATCTACTTGAAGAAAAATATTTGAAGTCTGCATGGGTTATAAAATACCTGTACAAATACTTCCAAGCAAAAAAGAGCTATATATATATATATATATATATATATATATATATATATATATATGGATCCCCTTCACTACACCGACATGCCACAACGCCGACACACAAAACACCGACACCAAAAGACCGACAACACACAATACCGACAATACACACAACCATACATGCACTAACCTTAACCCAAACCCTAACCCTAAGGTCCGACACAACCGCACACGTACCCTACCCGCACCCTAACCCTAACTCACTTAACCCACCCCTAAACCTACAGTCTGTCACTATCGCACACACACCCTACCTGCACCCTAACCCTAACTCACTTAACCCACCCTTAAACATATAGTCCGTCACTATCGCACACTTACCCTACCTGCACCCTAACCCTAACTCACTTAACCCGCCCCTAAAACTACAGTCCCTCACTATCGCACACTTACCTGTCCGCTCCCTAACACTAAATCCCTCACTCTATCGCACACTTACCGAGTCCGTCGGGTTCTCACCTTGTCGGTCATCTGAGTCGTCGGTCTTCTCGTCTCCTTCTGTAGAGTGTCGGTCTTCTAGCATTTCGGTGAAGTGAAGGGGATCCATATATATATATATATATATATATATATATATATATATATATATATATATATAATGTCCTCCCACTGTTCGCTTGTAAATTGCTTTTCCAGTTTCTCTTCTCAATCATTTCTAACCTCCTCTGACTGATTCTTATAATTATCATGCCATATTTCAACTGCCCAGCCAATTATCCCCTTTTGAACAGCAGCTTCTGTTCTATATTTAACTATAAACTCTACCAGAACAGGTATTACACTTAGGACCACCCTATCCCTTTTCTTTGTCGATACTCTTGATCTCAGTCCCTGATAGGGAAGGCTGTCTCTTACCTGCAATCCAAACATCTTCTTGACCTCATCCCACTCCATTACCTTTCCTTCTCTAATTATTGGCTCCCAATACCTTGGTTCCTTTGACAGTTTTCTCCAATAAATTCCAGCCCTCTCTTGCCTATATCCCCAGTTGTAGTCATCTCTATCAGCATAATCTCTTTTCTCCATTCCCATGTTGGCTTAGTTCTTAGAATATGTTCTGCTACTTTTTTGATATAATATTCTGTATGATTATTGTTATTCTCCATAAAGGCCTGCATCCAAAATCCCTGTCTATCCTTTTTTATTGAGCTTCCCCTGTTTCAGCATCATCCCTTACCACTTTTAATTCCAGTTTTCTGCTTGTGCTATATATAGGAGCCTTAACTGTAAAGCTGCCTGCTACATTAGTAGTCTAGACTTATGTAAAATTATGTTAAACTTCACTTTATGCTGCTATTCTGTTCTGATATAAACGTATTCTCTTAAACTGATTTACTGAAGACAGATGGTGATAAGGAACCTCTTAACACACTATACTGAGAAGGAGAAGAATAAATTAGTTTTTTCTTGGGGAAAGCAGATCAAAACAAATGACATAAACAATTACCTGCAGGCATGGAACATACAACTGAAAGTAACACTAACAGGTGGCAGCATTACAGTGAGATGGGCAACACGAGGGTGCAGTGGTTACCATTGCTACCTCACAACTCTTCCTTCTCTGGCTGGGTTGCCTTCTGTGTGAAGTCTGTATTCCATCCCCCTGTTTTAGCATGGGTTTTCACTAGATGCTTCAGTTTCTTCTGTTATTCAAGTCAGGTGGTAAACTGCTCATAGACACTCATGCAAAGTGTGAGTGAATGCATGTGCCCTTTGATGAACAGTCTTACCGTCTGTAATTAGTTGTCTTCCTTGCATCCACTACATGTTGGAATAAGCTCCCACTGCCCCTCTGACCCTGACTAATATAAAGCAGGTACTGGTGAAAGAATGACTATATGAATAAATGGATTACACACAATCGTCAAATCACTTTTATCAACATTAACATAACTGTGATATTTTTATGAGAGATGGTTTGAAAGGATAAACACTGTCTTTGTTATCACCATGCACATCAACTAGCATGACTGAGTTCTGAATTAGAATGCATTTGCTTAAGCAGAAGATGTAGAACAGTGCTCACAAGACCCTAGTATTCAGCACTGATAGTGGTACCTGCTACTAAAGCAATGCTCTGCTGGTGCATGCTTATATTAACAAAAAAGATGCTTCTGTTACTAAAACATTGAAGGTACTAGCAGAAAAGTGGCAAAGACCTGCTATATGCAGAGAAGTAGAATACCACTGACTACTTATGCACATTTATACATACCTGCCTTTAACCTACAGTACCTTTATATAGCAGCCTCTCCTCTTTTTACAGTCACGTCTTCATTTATCTTTCAATGTCATTCTCCACAAAGTTAACAGAGGTGAATCAGCTGCACAGTAAAACAGAATTGCTAACAAAAGTACCAGTGAAGATAAACCATAAAAAGATGTGTATATGCAAATACTGAATACCTCAGCAAAATATCTGCAGTATCATACAGAAATGTAATACACTGGTTTGTGTCAGCAAATCAGTTAAGAGACATTGTCTGTTTCACTTTTACAAAATGTGGCAGAATGAAAGCATGCAAGCCACTAACAATGGCAGGAGTTCTAAACTAACCAGCAGTGTAAATCCATACCTTCATAAGTTGATTTCATGTCGGCTTGTACTGCTGGAGGAGGAAGACGGGAAATCTCTCGCTGCCTTTGATTTACAAAGGCTTCCATTTCCATGATGAAGTTACTTAGCTGTAAAAATAAAATACTCAATACTTAACGATCATACCTCTCAATCTCTGAGCATTAACATTCATAACATTAGCCTTTACAAATCATAGCAGAAAGTCAGAAAGAGGAGCATTTTCTTATTTTTCGCAACAGTAGATCTTTATATACCACATCCTAGGGGATATTTGTATAGGCTTAGTTTGTTTATTTTTTTAAAAATGGGCAATCAGCTGGCAGTACAGGGACTGCCTTACAGCTCTACAGATAGGACCATTTCAGCTGGCAATGGTCCAACAGAAAGAGAAGATGGAAACACAAGCTTTCTGAACACCTGCTGTTCCAAACCAAAAGCAAACTACACACACACACACACACACACACACACACACACACACACACACACACACACACACACACACACACACACACACACACACACACACACACACACAACATTAAAGGCCACAGTTAGGGCTCAGCAGCAACCAAAACACCAAACTATGTGTATCCAAAAAGGGTGGGTGCTGCCACTAAGGCAGTGTGCTCTATGTACATATGCTGTTCCAGGTAAGTAGGACTTCTGCAACTGTACTATGTTCAACAAACACACTGCAATACCGTCATTACGATAGAGTCCCAAAGCTTTACCAGCCTGGGAGAAGGAAAGATAAGGGTCCAGGATCTGAAGGAGAATGATCCTAGCTAAGCCTGTTGTGGATCTAGAAAAGGCATCCAGCTTGTAGTACTTCGTAAACTATGGACAGAGGACCAACTTTCTGCCTTTAGAATACTTCTAGAGTCTACTCCTTTCTAATATGCCACTGAAGTGCAAAAGCTCCTGGTGGAATGCACCTTTACTTTGCCTAGATTTGCCTTGTCATGGTATGTGTAACAATAAAACAATACCAGAGAAAAACCAATAAGCAAAGGTTTGCTTAAAGACAGAATGACCCTTCTTTGCCCCTACTTTCTAAAGGGTTTGTTGGGTCAGGGTAGTACCTGAGCTACCAATAAGCATCCAGGGTATGAAGTATACTCTCTCTCTCTTTTAGATTCTGAACAGAACACGGGAAATTAACAGACTGATTCAGATTGAATTCTGAGACCACTTTTAGCAGGAAGGAGGAGTTACTGGGTAACAGAACCCTATCCCTGCAGAAAATAAGGTAAGACTGTCCCACCACGAGAGCCTGCTGATCAGAAAGTTGTCTTGCACATTTCAGAGCAATTAGCAAAATAGTCTTCCATGTTAAAAGCTTCAGATAAGCCTGAGCAGAAGGTTTGAAAGTTGCTAAGGTAAATTTTTAGGATATAGATGAGATCCCACAAAGGAGGACTTTGCTTCTAAGGGGTCTTTTATGCAATACTCCTTCCATGAACTGTTTTACCGAAAGAAAAGAAGAAAAAGAAGAATCCATTGGCAGACAAACACAAACGGATGCTAAATACACTTTAATGGCTGCAGACAACAAGCCATTCTGAAGAAGCTCACACAAACATTTCAAGACCAGAGGGATGCTAACCTCAAGCGATCCTCCATTCCCATTTAAGCACCCCTTAGAAAACCTCATCCATTTGTAAGCACAAGATTTTTTAGTTGCAGGTTTTCTAGCCTCCTTTAACATCTGCTGCACATCCTCGTGACCAAGTACCTAAATGGAGTCAAGACTGAATCATCTAGGCTGTCAGTTGTATTTGCTCCAAACTGAGGTGTACCAGTTGCCCCTGAGACTGTGTGAGTAAATACAGAGTGTGAGGTAGCACATTTTATTTTTTATTTATTTTAAAATTATATTTTATTACAAAATAATAAGTACATGCTAATTGCCCTTGGGCAATACCATTAGAAGGGAAAAACGAGACTGTCTGTGCCAATAGGGAGTCAGCACAATAATATTTGTCATTTCTTTCTGAATCTTCCAGAAGTACCTCACGAATCATTGGAAGGGTGGAAATGGATACAGGAACATTCCCATCCAAGGGAACGAGAATGTGTCTGTCCTTCAAGCCTGGATGCAAGGATGTCTGGAACAGAATTTCTCCAGCTGTCTGTTTTTGAAAGGAGACAAAGATCTATTTGAGGCACTCCACGCATCTGGTCTAGATCCTGGAACACCATTGCCTTGGAATGCCTTTCATGCACATCTGCCCAGGATGTGTTTGGTCTGTCTGCCACAATGTTTTGCTATAATGGGATGCAGTTGGGAGACTAAGTTTAAGACCTTCTGCAGCAGTTCCAAACACCTAGATACAGACACAGACTCTGCACAGATCAGTAAGTCAACCAAGTAAGGAAAAATGTGAAAGCTAAGGGTCTGATATTGAGCCACTACTGAATTAAGGAATTTGGTAACGACTCAAAGTGTAGCGGATAACCCAAAGGGCAATGCAGAGAAAGTAGAGTTATGTAAGTAAACTTGCTATAACAGTAGTTGTTCAGATGATCACTGCTGCAGTAGCAGTAGCTATGGTTTATAGCCTGGTAAGGATGTAAGAGCTGGCCAGCTTTCAAATCTTCAGGGCACCTTCCACAATCCCAAACCATCAGGAAGCTCAATTTGAGCTGACTAAAAAGAAAGGACTGGGCACCAAGAGAGAAGAAGGTTGAGCCCTGAAAGGACAATGCTAGGAACAAAAAAAAAAAAAAAAGTATTCACACCCTGGCATAAACAACACACCCAGAAACAAGGGTGATGGAGGGAGGAAGTGGCTACTGCAGCAGTGATCGTTCAAACATCTACTGTTATAGTAAGCTTACTTACACAACTGTACTATGGTTATCATATTGATCACTGCTGCAGTAGCCTTAGCTGGATTCTCTTTTAAATCCCAAAGCCCGTAACACTGACGGTCAGAATGCCAAGACGACAATACCGAAAACTGACAATCACGAATGGCCAATGTTTCCCACTGCAAGCAAACACATACCTTGCATGTGGAAATATGCCCTTTTCCCTACTGTACTGCAATCCTGGAGTTGGTATATCTAGTTAGGGGGGTTTGGGGGATGCAGTTCCCCCATCAAGGTGGTTTTTACATAGGCTGGTGTGTTGAACTTACTTGATGGACAAGTGTTTCCTTTCCCTGAGGAAAACAGGCTATTCATAACTGTTAGCCTTCAACATTCTCATCTCAAGATTCTGGCATTCGGCATTTTGGGATTCAGGATTTGAAAGGTAATTCCCATAGATATATGGGTAGATTAGCTTACTACACTGAGGAGGTGGAAGGGGAAGGGTCCAGAATCTCCTGGAGAATGGTCTTAGCAATGCCTGATCTACATCTAGAGAAAGAATCAAGCTTGCAATGCATTGTACATGTATGTACAGAAGAACAAGTGTTTCTAGAATAGTTCTAGAATCCATCCCTTTCCAAAAAGCCATAGGAGAAGCCAAGGCCCTGGTAAAGTGGCTTTGCCCATGTCTGGAATACTTTTATTGTGGTGGTTATAAAAAAAGGTAATAGCCTGAGACAACCACCTGGAAATATTCTGTTTTGATACAAGCTGCTTCTTCTTCTTACCTTTACAAGAAATGAACAACTGATCCAAAGATCTTAAAGATTTAGTTCTGTCAAGATAGTACCCGAGTTGTCTGTAACATCCAAGGTATGGAGTGTTCTTTCACCCTCATTTTTTAGGTTTAAGAAAGAAAACAGGGAGATGGATAGTTTGGCTAAAAGTAAACTCAGATACCACTTTAGGCATAAAAGAAGGAATGGTTCTCAAAGAAAACTTGTCTCTGTGTACTTTCACAATTAGAATAAACTTTAAAATATAAGCCTGACAGTTCAAAATTCTGAAAACCAAAGTTGCAGAAGCATACACTTTTTTCCCCTTACTTCTCAATAATCTTTCCATCCTTGTAAAGAAAGAGTATGATTGGAATATACTAAATATTTAGCAGTAGTACGATTAAATAAAGCTATAGATGTTGGGCCAGGTTTGGAAAGAGCGTAGAAAAAATAAAAAAGACTGAGGAACTTATGCATTCTATCTGCCTTTTTAGGGGCAGCAAGCTAACTGTCATGAAACTTGCAGGCAGTGACACACACATCCTACAACATTGAATGGGTAAAGGTTCTGGAAAATCCTTCTGTAACTGCTCATATTATTTTCTGAGGGACTGTGAAACCTCAGTGTTCTCCTACTGAAAACACTGGCACATTCACAAAATACTCTTAGAGAAAAAAAAAAA